>NW_015386648.1:341762-345385 GCF_001527695.2 Protobothrops mucrosquamatus | reverse complement strand
TCTGGTTTCCAATTAGAGCAGAAGGGTAATCATGGAAGTGGACATGCCAGGTATTCCTCCCTTAACGAGCAGTCATTTTGTGACTATTTGACATTATGAAGGCCATAGAATTATTACTTTAGGGCTCATAAACTACCCCAGGCTGTTGTAAATGGTTGTACCATCCCCATTCTGATCACATGACTGCATGTCAGGTGAGTCAGCTTTACGACTTTTTTGCAAAAAAAATGAATGGGTTTGCTTAATGAGTGCAACATCCACTTAAGACCTCACTGTGAAAAAAAGTCATAAAATTAGTTCTGTGTGCCTTGACTTATGACTGCAATGATTTATGACCATAATTCTGGTCTCTCGGTTCAGATATTAGAAAATGAAAAAAAAAGGAGAGGACAACTCATGCTGTTGAGTACTTAAATAACTGGATTTTAATGGTGCAATTCTGGGCTGTTTTCAGGATGCCTTTAACAGCAGAAAGGCAAGTTCTTTGCATCCCAAAGGGATCCAATTTTCATTCCTGTTTTTATTTTATTTTTTAAAAAAACACAATTTCTAAAAGATTGCTGTTTTGCTGCCAAATATTAGATTTTGACCTCATCAACACACAGTTTGCTCACTTATAGACTAGGACAATTACTTGCAGGGAAAGATGGAATTAAGTGGAGAAATAGGTTTCCAAAACATAGGTGGCTAAAGAAAATAATAAATTACAATAATGGGTACAGTGAAATAGATTATCCATGAATGCATGCAATCTCAAAATGAATGATTTCATTATGAAGAAGAAAGCCCAATTAAGCTGGTGCAAAAATAATAAAAAGAATGAGTAGTCTACAATTTAGCTGCCTTTCTCCTCCTTTAAAATTTATCTAGCCTAGACTTCCTATACCAGGAAGGAGAGAATAGAGAAGTCTTTTTCCATTCTGGAACAGACATTAGTCTGAAGTAAACTTAGTCATGGAATATCCATTTAAAAAAAAAAAGTTAACAATTTCATTTCAGAAACTCTTCAGTAGTTTCACTACAACCCAAATTATACTCAGTCAAAGCTATTAGATAATAAAATTATAAAAATGCAGATAATTAATTGAGTGCAAATGATGCTTTAATATATTTTCACTTAAGCATTTGCATATTTAGTTTTTCTAATGTTGTTTTTCCCTTTATCTCCCCCTCCCTTCTGTAAATAAACATGAAAAAAGGTTTTTCCATGTGCCTTTTTTCCCCAAACCAAATTGTCTCTTTAAAATGGAATTAAACTTTGCCATCATAGTTTTTACACCTGGTTAATGGTTTCTTGATAATCAGGGCATGAATACATATGCTAAACATCTCAAATATCTCAAAGAGGATAAGAAGATACTATTAAAACATAAGATATTTTTAGTGGGTTCTGCCATCCAAGAGCTAATTTAACTTAACACAGGGCTTTTTTTTGTCATAGAACACCCAGAACGGAGTTCCGGCACCTTTTTTGGATGGAACCTTGTAGGGTAGGCAAGGCGGGTTGTATGACATGTGTGAGTTCCGGCACCTTTTTTTTTTTTTTTTTTACAAAAAAAGCACTGAACTTACATATGTGATCTAAAACAATGAAGATGCAATGTACACATTGAACAGAATTATAGTGGTTTGCATGCAACAGCTATCTTTATAAATATGATCTGACTCATTGGTTTTCTGGACCCTTTTATTATTTTAGGNTATTTTCATTGCAGCCATATAGAATTTGGCTACTTACACAGGTAATGGGTTTCAAAATCAGTGATATAAATAAACGTAATGCTACAGGCTGGTGTTTTGTAGCATGCCTACTTTCTGTTTGTTCATTTATTTAAACCAAGTATTTGAAAACTCAGGTAGGCTTAATGGACATCACAAAAAAAATGCCTATCCTTGGTGTGTAACATTTCAGGGATTCTATGGGAGAAGCCTAAATTCCCAATGAAAGTATAAGTGACAGCATAAAATTGGAACAAGACTACAGGTTAAAGAACTCATTACAAGTAGTACTCAACTTACAATAAATCATTTAGTGACCATTCAAAGTTACAAAGTGACTTATGACCACCTTTTTTCACACTTATGACTGTTGTAGCATCCCCATGATCACGTGATCAAAATTCAAATACTTGGTAACTGACACATATTTATGACAGTTGCAGTGTCCTGAGGTCATGGGATCCCTTTTTGTGACCATCTAACAAGCAAAATCAATGGGGAAGCCAGATTCACTTAGCAACCCTGTTACTAACTTAACAACTGATTCACTTAACAACTGTGGCAAGAAAGGTTGTAAAATAGGGCAAAATTCACTGCACAACTGCCTCGCTTAATTTCCCTGTGCAATGTAAGACTTCATTTATATTTATTAATATAATTTAATACCATACCATACCATATTTACAATTATTACATACATAAGAAGAAATTAATAGGCTTAATTTGTTTAACCCGGGCTACACTTTTTCCTGGGAACCCACAGCAATCTCTTAATAAGGGTTTCCATTGCATGGATTTTGAAAAATGTAAGATAAAATAAAATAAAAAACCCAAACAAACAAACAAACCCCAAATCTATACTTAACTACGGACAAGAATATTCCATTCGATCAGACCAAGACCTGTATAAGTTCAACATTTTTTAACCACTTGGTCTAGGATGCTCACTGACTCCAGGATGTTCACAAACTGAAGATGAAAGTATGCACACCATCTTCCATTGTTCCCCTGCAACTGGTATTTCGAGGCAAACCTCCCAATACAGAAGTAACAATGAATTTTTAAAATTAATAAGCCTTGTATTCATTCAGCTCCTCTTTAAAGCCATTCATATTAACGATATTGCAACAACACATCTTTTGGGAACAAATGCCACTAGTTAATTAATTGTCGTGTGCTTCTTTTTGTATTTTCTTATACTTTATTCCAATCAGATTCATTGCATAGTCCTTAGTTCAAGTGTTTTGAATGAAGGGGGGAAATCCCTGCCCATTTTTTTTATGTCCCCCAGTTTGTTTGTTTGTTTGTAAACAAACTGTCCCCCAGTTTGTTTGTTTGTTTGTTTTGAAAGGTGTAGCTTTCTAATGTTCTAGGCTTTCCAGCTCTGAAGTAAAATACTAGTAGATATTCTAAACCATATCTCTATCAACCTCAGCAACTTTAGTGTGTGTGGACTTCAAATCCTAGGATTCCCCAGCCACATGTGAGATGCTGAGGTTGAGAAACACTGCTTTAGAATTCCCCAGCCAGAGTTGAAGTCCATATTGACTTAACGTTGCCAAGGTTAAGAAACACTCTAGGATAAAAGATACTGTTTTGTTTTATTAAGACTGAGGTTTGCTATTCTGTCCCTAACATCCCTAAAAGCTGCAGGCGGCCACCATATATAATAATCAGAAAGCATTGTGGGACTGATTTTTTTCAGTCTGGTTTCCAATTAGAGCAGAAGGGTAATCATGGAAGTGGACATGCCAGGTATTCCTCCCTTAACGAGCAGTCATTTTGTGACTATTTGACATTATGAAGGCCATAGAATTATTACTTTAGGGCTCATAAACTACCCCAGGCTGTTGTAAATGGTTGTACCATCCCCATTCTGATCACATGACTGCATGTCAGGTGAG
>NW_015386648.1:335467-338621 GCF_001527695.2 Protobothrops mucrosquamatus | reverse complement strand
AACTTACCTATCAATTTTGGATGTTGTGTCCTATTCTCTACCGACATTATAGATTAACTGGAAAGTGGACAACTCTATTTGTTTCTCCTAAGTTCTATCTTATGTATTCCTATCTTCTTCTGCTCAGAAGTAATATTTATTGTTCAACAGTAAATTAGACTAATTTGGAAAGATTTTATCATATTATCATCCAATTTATTAATCCCCTGAATTTAGGCACTAGATAAATTGCACAAATCAATACAAATCAATATTTAACATTGGTTCTTTGTCAATTGCTATTCAGAAAGATAGTGACTATCTATTGTTGTTCTATAGCAACCAAGCTGGCACCCAAGGCCCATGTTCACAGACAAAATCAAAACTGCCAGATTAATTGCCATATAGAAAAGATAAAAATTGCTATAACCTTTCTTTTGAAGTAATATCAGATTCTTACAACATTTTAAGGAGTATATGAGGATATATTTCCACAATGTATTGAATGTAGTCTTTTATATTTGAATGTCAATGTCTCTGATGAAGTTTTTGACTATATAATTCATGACTTCCTTGTGCTAAGTGTTGTTCATTCTAAATTGCACATACTGTATATCGTTCATTCTATTAATCTTTATAAAACTGTTAATGAAGCACACAGCATGTTTTTGGAATAATGTCACATTATGTGTTTCTTGTTGATAGTCTATTGGACACAAAAGAAAATATTATGAAAATGTACATAACTCAACTCTTTTGTAACAGCATCAGAATGCCTAACACTGTTTTTATCATTTATTTACTGCAGGACTCCATTGGTTTTTTTCCCCTTTTTTTGTCTGTGCAGGTCTTTTTAAAAGCAAGTTAGGCTTCTAAAAATGGAGAAGCAAGGCCCCCCTTTTTCTTTCAGTCCTTGCAGTGGTCCCCAATGCTTTGTTCTTCACAATCCCTAAAGTGCCCTTAAGCCACTGTCATTAAACTATCAAAGAACAATGGTAGTGTAAGGTATTTCATTCTGAAATGGGATAATGGCAGATTAACAATCAATGAAATTTAGAGGGTGTGTCTGATTTTAGTGTGCTTCAGTGAGTAAATGCAATCTGTTTGCTTTGATATAGTAGACTACAGGTCAGTATGTAGATATCTTTTCCAGCTTGTGCTTTAGTTTCTTTGGGAAGGAGGGAAGCCTCCAACTTGACTTGGCAAGAGTTTAGAAACCACAACTATTCTGTGCATGGCCCGACCATTTCTAAAATACATTTTGCACTTTTGGTAGATGTTGTAATGCTTTTAGCACAGTGTGAAATCTTGGCTTATACCAGTGTCTAAAATAAGACATAGTTGATTCTCCTTTTGAGAGAGGATGTTAACTTATGAAAAGTCGTTACTTTGGAAGGACATACAGACACAAATGTAGACTCAAATCAAATTTCAGCAGTGATGGAATTCTGAGATTTTACTGGCAATGTTTTGCTTTCACATTTGCTAAGTCTGGATTTCTTCTTGTTTCCCCTGTGTCTAGCTAGGTCTTTTCATGATTTCAGAATGTACATGTGGCAGTTGATTTGGGGAAAAGTTCACAGATTTGAGCTGCAATCAAGAACTATAACTTTAATCTCTTGGATTTAGCACACATCATGCTGATTTTGTAAACAATTTGACATTCTTTCCCTTTAATCTTCCTCACACCATCCCAAATTTCGCCCATTTGCTGCTGAATTTTAGCACATGAGGTGTCAGGACATTTTTCAGATTTTGGAAGGGTTTTAAGAGTGGAAATGGGAGCATGCCATTTAAAGAGCACCTGCTCCTATTTCACCCTTTTTTGAGAGAGGGGGAGAGGGGGAGGGAGGGAGAGAATGAATTACAGCATTCAAGATGATGCCAAATTTTAGCAATATCATTTCAGAGCATGGGAAGGCTGCATTATTGCCCATTATTCCCTAGCATAACTGTAGTATATTTCCACATCTATTCTGGCAAATGTAATTAAATTTCTTTGGAATCCTTACTGCTGAGATCCATAAAAGAGCTATAAAAGTCAAAATTCTGGAATGGGATCTAGACATATCTGCTGCTTTATTACTTTGGAAGTGACAAAACAAAAGCCCTATAAATCAGAATATCAGAGTATGAGGACTAGTTCCCTGTTGGTAGAAAAGAAGCCATCTATTTAGATGATCTCCAAGTCAGATATGGCAGCATTTTCTTAATGAGGCAGATTTTCACCATTGATGGATAAGTTGATTTCAGATAGATTTTTCATTGTCTTTCAGAGTCTGTTGTTTGGATATTTAAGGGATGTTCAGAAACTAATTGCCTTTGACCCAGCAATTATGGTTAAAGCTCTTAGAAGGTTATAATCCTCTATGATTTTCCTAATGTAATGTTATAATCCTGAAGCTCATATTCAGATGGCAGTTCACTGTAATAAAATCATCACCAGATGAATTCGTAGTTGGCTGACCGGCCATACTCAGCGTGTAGTCCTCAATGGAACCGCATCAACATGGAGGAAAGTGAGTAGTCGGGTGCCCCAGGGCTCTGTTCTGGCCCAGTGCTCTTCAACATCTTCATTCCCTTGGATGAGGGGATAGATGGGGAACTCATCAAATAGTAGTAACTCTGAGAGGGACCTCGGAGTCCTAGTGTACAATCAGTTAAATATCAGCCAGCAGTGTGCTGCAGCTACCAAAAAAGTGAACACAGTGCTAGGCTGCATTAATAGAAGGATAGAATCAAGATCACGTGAAGTGTTAATACCACATTACAATGCCTTGGTAAGGCCACACTTGGAATACTGTATCCAGTTTTGGTCACCACGATGTAAAAAAAATGTTGAGACTCTAGAAAGAGTACAGAGAAGAGCAACAAAGATGATTAAGGGACTGGAAGCTAAAACTTACATGGAACGGTTGCTGGAATTGGGTATGTCTAGTTTGATGAAGAGAACAATGAGGGGGAAC
Organism: Protobothrops mucrosquamatus; assembly: GCF_001527695.2. NCBI lineage: Eukaryota > Metazoa > Chordata > Lepidosauria > Squamata > Viperidae > Protobothrops > Protobothrops mucrosquamatus. The sequence goes on along the minus strand of NW_015386648.1, from coordinate 335,676 downwards.
ATGATAGCAGTGTTCCAATATCTCAGGGGTTCCCACAAAGAATAAGGAGTCAAGCTATTCTCCAAAGCACCTGAAGGCAGGACAAGAAGCAACGGATGGAAACTAACCAAAACAGAAGCAACCTAGAACTAAGGAGAAACTTCCTGAGAGTTAGAACAATTAATCAGTGGAACAACCTGCATCCAGAAGCTGTGAATGCTCCAACACTG
>NW_015386648.1:312463-334716 GCF_001527695.2 Protobothrops mucrosquamatus | reverse complement strand
TGTTCCAATATCTCAGGGGTTCCCACAAAGAATAAGGAGTCAAGCTATTCTCCAAAGCACCTGAAGGCAGGACAAGAAGCAACGGATGGAAACTAACCAAAACAGAAGCAACCTAGAACTAAGGAGAAACTTCCTGAGAGTTAGAACAATTAATCAGTGGAACAACCTGCATCCAGAAGCTGTGAATGCTCCAACACTGAAAGTCTTTAAGAAGAGATTGGACAGCCATTTGTCTGAAATGGTATAGGGTTTCCTTCCTGAGCAGGGGGTTGGACTAGATGACCTCCAAGGTACCTTTTAAATTATTATTATTATTATTATTATTATTATTATTATTATTATTATTGTTGTTGTTGTTGTTGTTGTTGTTGTTGTTGTTGTTATTATTGAGGATCATCACACAGTCAGCCAGATGTTCAAACTGGATTTGGCATTTTTGTCTACCTATCGAGTCCTTACCAAGGACCTGGGATAGGCAGATTTGGATGTTTCATGTTATTACAGATATCGTCGCAGGATGGAAGCAGTTCCTAGTAAGGCCGCCTTTTGCAATTGACTAATGGCGAATTTGTCAATACCAATGGTGTTCAAGTGGTGCTCCAGTTGTTTTGGGATTGCACCCAAGGTGCCTATTACTATTGGTACTACCCTTGCTTGCCTTTGCCACAGTCTTTCTATTTGTAGGTCTTTGTATTTTGTTATCTTCTCCAGTTCTTTCTCGTCTATTCTGCTGTCTCCATATTATTATTATTATTATTATTATTATTATTATTATTATTATTATTATTATTATTATTATTATTATTATTATTATTATTATTACTATTATTAAAAATCTTAATACTGTAACTAGTGCAGGATAGGAATTGAAAGGTTGGACTAAGATTACAGAGACCCAAGTTCAAATCCACTTTCAACCACTGATGAAAACTCTGTGTCTTTATTCTGATCAATCTCAAAAAATTACTAGGGAAGAACGAAAGAGGGAATGCAAGCTATGCCACTTTGAGTTCCCAGAGGAAAAGCATATAATATTGAATGTTTAATATGCAAACTGATCCTCATTATTCACAGATTCTGTATTTGTGAATTTGGTTACTGCCTAAAATGTATTTGTAACCTTCAAATCAATAGTCGCAATCCTCCTACAATCATTTGAATTACTTGACGTGCATCTTCCCAGCTGAAATTGTAAAAGGTGATGTTATGGTGTCTTGTTTCTGCTCCATGCTGTAAACAAGCACTCTGGGGGAGCAATGGTCAGTATTCGCTAATTCAGTGTTCAAGCAACTTTATAAAACATAACATATGATTCTTTCTCTCTCCCTCCCTCTCTCCTTCCTCTCCCTCTCCTTTCCTCTCTTTCCTTCTCTGTTTCTGTCTCTGTCTCTATCTCTATCTATCATCATTTTTTATTATTATAGAATCATCTGGAAGCTAGGCACTACAATCATCACAGTGAATGGGATATCATATAAATGGACAGGGTTAGCATGTTCTAAACATACTTTTCTATTTCAGAGAGATAGACATTTTTGTTGGTTGGTTGGTTTCTAGACTATGTTCATTCTGTAATAGAACTTTTGAAATTTTCATATGGTTCTTCCATTGTCCAATTTTTTGGGGGAAGGAGGGTAGAATTACATTAATTTCTCCTTTATTCTTATTTCTTAAAGGGGTTCCTATTTGGATCTGTATATAACAGGGTTTAAAACTTTATTTGCATATTATTTAATTTTGTAAAGAGCATTGATTAACTATTTATGAGTTTAAGATTAAAGGTTTTGTTCTTTCAGAAAAAATCAAAGATATGTTAGGAATATCTGCAATATAAACAGTATAGCAGACCAATGATTCAATAAGAAATTAAAGTGCACATGTAGCTATAGTTATTTGTAAACTTGTATATAAAATAAATTCATAAATCTTGTTTTAAGAGTTGTATATACATCTAGGTTTAATCCACTCATTTTAGAATAATCTATAGTTCTTTTCATAAATATGTCTGTATTAATCTGACTGAAATTCATTTAATTTTAGTAGCTACAGCATTATCTGATATTTGAATGTAACTGCTCGGAAGCCAGTAGTGCTTGTAATATCCATACAGTACAGAGAATAGTAACCTAGGAAGACATATTCTTGCAAACTCTCTTTGTTCTTTCAATGCCCAACTGCTAGTCTTCCCTTTTAGATATGCATGAGTAATGTTTTGGCCCTTTGCCAAAAATAGGCACTCAGCCCTGAAATTCAAGAACCATGGAATTTCTGGAATTTGCTATCTTTCCTTTCTGGTGATGATGAAAACTGTATGAGTTTTTGTCTTTTGTTTAACCCACCATGTAAAAACGTATATGCTCTACGTAGCTTACATTACTGTGTGATATTATGCTCCACTGCCCTAAATCATACAATAAATAATGCATTTCATTTCTCTTAGTTACAGCTTTTAGTGATTCTGTTCCATAAGACGTCAGTTGCAACTTCCTGGTAGATAATATGGTACTGTTTGAAACTTTGATGAACAATGTGGAAAGCAGTGGTTTTTTATATGTTGTATTTAATAATCACTTTTAGTAATATTTTATAACACAGGAAATGCATGACACAAGGGAACACCAATGATAAAAAGCATTAAAGTAGAAGTTAAACCATTGTCAACAGCAAAAAACAAGAAGAATGCTAAAAACAGTTTCAAGTATTAAATGAGTTCCTTTTACAAAAACAACCATCACGTTGGTCACCCTGAGGTGTGTTTTCCAAGGGGGAACCAAATAGGGAAATCCCTTCTAATCCTAAATCCCAATCTATTTCAATCCTTTCAATTTGCTATGTTAATTTACCTTTGTTTGCTGTTCCCTTGGTTATATACTTATTTTAAATACTTTCTTTCATTTCCTTCCATTTCAATCTTAACATTGATGGCATGTGGAATTAAAATGGTACATTTTACTATTATAGCTTTTCTCAAAGTTAGATCAATATATTCAAATCTTTTTTCATTTTCATAGTAAAAACTAAGGACAGTAATTATAGTAGTGATAATGATGATGGCACAAAAACAGACATTATGAAAATTAAATAGTGCTTACCTCGCTATGTATAATTATGTACAATTATACTTATAGATAAAGCCAACATATACAGTAGCAATGTTCAGTTCTGTCATTATTGTCCTGAAACACTGTTGCCAGATGAAAATAATGTTGATATATTAATAATTGTAAAATAATATAAAAGCAATGAATCTCTGAAATGAAAAGAAAAAATAAATATGAACCACTTTATAGATTAATATTAGTGTTAACTATGACTCATTATCTACTTTATTAATAGTCTGATTCTTATTATGCTAATTTACCATTTCATTTTCATTTGGATGTGCTGGTATTTTAATTTTTGACTATAAATAAATACTACACACACACTCACCCATGTATATGTTTAGTGTTTCATCTTTTCTTTCCAAATCAGGAATAACTGGCATTGTTGTAAGTTTATGTAGAAAAGTCAATAGTCATCTCTCTTCCTCAGCCGGGATAGACAGCATCTGTGATTCACTACGGCCAAACTGAACGGCTGGCAAAATTATTCTTCTGGGGACAGAAGTGTTCTTCTAATTATTATGTGAATCAAATCTGGCATGAATGAGTCCAAACATGCACCTTCAAAACTGATACTTTATTTTTTTTTAATATTACATTTTACCCAAGTTATTGTGGAACTCTTAAGAATCTAGCCATTGGAGAGACTAATTGGCACATTCTTCCATAATTTGGTGGGATGTGCTGATCTGTAACATGATTCAAGAATTTACTTTCTAATTGATAATTGGTTCACTCTTCCTAAACCTTTTGCATTCCCAGCCTCTATGTTTTCACTTGTTTCTGCTTATCTTTCACATGATATGTATGTTTTGTGCCTTTCATTGTGTATATAAATATAAGGACTGTTTTCCCCATATCAGATATATATATTTAAAATATTATTTTACTTTGCAATGCTTACTAATGCATTTTTGTCTCTACTATAATTAAAATACTTTTTAAAATCTAACTAGGTTTAAGAGTTGTATAGTTCAAGAGTTATGTATGAAATAACAAATTAGAACCACAGTACAGAGGAAAGTGGGAAAAATCAGCCTAAATCATTTTCTCTTTTGCTGGATGACACAATAACCACTTCTGGGGATCATTCTGCTTCTATGATTTTAGCAGCAATTCTGAGTTTGAAAACGAAGGAAAAAATGACTATCTTTATTACATTTTAGGAGATATCATAGAAAGTCTTTTAAAAATCTTCTGAGAACAGGTTATTCTTTCTTGACTGCATCGGCAGTGCAAGATCAAAGAATAAAATAATCTGTTATTGTCTATTTCTAATCTTTTAAAAGAAGCAATTTGTTTTTGAAGCTTGACAAATATTGGATCACGACAAATAGGCAACATGTTTATTATATATAAAATAGCTTTTTAAAGAGCTGACACTGAAGAGATATACAATAACAAAACCTGAATCAGAAATTATTAAATTAACATGTTTTTCTTCAAATGATTCAGAACTACAGTAGTAGCTTAAATGCACAACACAATTACATTTTAAGCAGACTACTGAGACTTGGAGTGCCAGTTTACAAGCAAATGAGTCAACAAAAATATATCAAAATATGTAACAAGTGCATTACATTGTCTAAGGGAATTGCTTTTGAAAATTGAGTCTTCTGCAGTCTTAATTTATGAATGTTAATTCTTCTATAATTTTGTTACTAATTAGCTATTGATTGTTGTAATATAAGAATTCTTGATTAGATTATCTATTCATTTGGTATGCCAGATCAGTTCCTCTCCAGATTAAATCCTTATTTTCATAGTGTACAGCTTTATCCACATGCTGCTTCTTCATTTTAAATGAGAATTTTCTGGTAGCTGTTCTCTTTATAGTGTATTCAAAAACCATTGAATCATTCATGTCTTCATACTTATTCATACCCTCCTAAAAGTCTAGAAGGTTAGAGAAATCTGACTTTGCAGAAGCCATGTTGGTTCTTTTTTAGCATAGTATGTCCTTATTTTCTGTTTAATAAAATTTCTACCATTTGCCATAGAGCAAACATTTAAGTAATTCGCTTAAAGCTTCTTTTATCATTCTTATATCACATCAACAGTCAATAACCCAATATTTTGTTACTTCTGTTTGCCTCAGTTTGCTCAGTCTTTTTTTTGAAAAAGCCAGTTTGACACAGGCTTCTCTTATATGTCCTCAGAAGTGAAGACAGAAGCAAAACATTTCCATGGTCAGGAGGCATAACTCCTTCCATTTTTACAGTCTGTAACAATCATATTTTTAAAATTAATTCTGTATCTCATTGGCTGAGGCCAGAGGTTGGCAAAGCCGCCTGAAGGAATGAAAAAGAAACTAATTTATGAAGAAGCAAAGCTCTGAATGAGAAGAAATGTAACCGATCAACTATCATTGCTCAGTTATAAAGCATCAGTAGTTACCAATAAACATATTTATGATTCTTCTTTATTTTATCTCTACCCACTGGCTGTGTTATACTTCTATCACAGTCATCCCTGTCCCCCATCCTCACTCAGTTCCTAATCTTTATATTCACTTTACTCTCTGTTTACAGATATGTATTGTCTACCAATACAGTCAAGAACATGTAATAGCACAAGGAAATACTTGTAGTCTAACAAAACACTATTTAAAATGATTTCCTCAAAAATCATCAGCATATATTATTTCAGTTTCAGTTTCTGTAATAATAAATTATTTTAGAAAGTAGCAGGTACCAATTTATTGTATAGTTCTCCTTGTTTTCTCATGAGGATAATGTAGATTGTATTTCAAAGGTTAGTGGTTTGTGTTTCTAAATTTAGACTAATTACCCTTTCTTGAAATTAATCCCATTGACTTCTTTTTGTGTAAATATTGCTGAAATCCTGATCAATTCATAGTACTTAAGGAGAAAAGCAGGAGAAAGATTGTCCTTGTCTGCCAAGTTTCAGACACAAAAGCAGACATGTTAGACTTTGAAATGTCAGCAAACTAGATCATCAAATAACCTGTGATAAATTTGGTCTTTGTACTTAAAAATAAAGCAAACTTTGTAATCAAACTGCTGGTGCTTTTGTCTTTTTCCACCATGTGTGGAATCACTTCAGCATAACTCAAACTGCTGTTTGGCTGTCATTTCTATTTTCTTCTGTCTGGCAATTACCCTTATGACAGAAAGGCATCCACTCAAACACAATAATATCTTTGACTCATTTCTACATTCTGTAAAAAATTGTTTGTTACTTGATATGTAGAACCTGATTGTCATTGGTAATATCAGAAGCAGAACCTCTGAGGGCATTTAAAAGGACAGGAATGTTTATAGAAACGAACTGGCTCTCTTTGTATTATTATATATTTTAAAAGCTGCAAAGTCTTAAACATGCACATTCAGCTCCAAAGTAATTAAATCTCATTGCATCACCTTAATTCTTTTTCGACATTCTAACCTTCTCTTTCTATGCACATTTCCAAGCAATGGCAGAGGAATCTTCTATTCCCCACCTATAGACGAATACAGCATGCCCAGTTTTGGAATTTTAGGATTAGAGAAGTGGAGAGGAAATGAAAACTGTCTCAACACCCCTAGATCTATCCAGATCATTCTCTAAATCTGTTAAAAGATATTTTAAATAGCAATCATTCTTACAAACAGAGGGTTTGTATTCAGAAAATTCTGGAGAACAGGTCACAGAATGCTTTTTTGTCCCACGGATGAGAAGAATGAAGATATATCTACTGATATCTCATTCAGTGATTTTCAGTAAAGAAGCAAGTTCCATTAATTCTCCAATAAAAATATGTGTTTTCCCTTCATTTAGGCTATAAAAATAAAAGTCTGAGAAAAAAAACCCCATAGGGATATAACTCGGATCTGCCAATAATTCCTTATCTTTCAGGGTTGATCCAAAGCTTCATGCTTTCTTCATGGCTCTTCCTTTCCATCCTTGTATAGACAACTAGAGAAGCAGAAAAAACACAGGTTGTATGTTGCTATTGGCTATGGGTTAATGTCTTCCCCTGCATCTAAAGGCAGCATGTTAGCTTATTGGGTGCAGGAAGACCATATGACATAACTCACCATCTCGCTGCTACTTTTGCCTTCTAACATATACAATCTGAGGAATCTTTCATTCTCTGTCAATTGGTAAAGTCTACTCTAGCAAATCAAATAAACTAAGGGTCTCAAATCTCTGGAGTCCATCCACCATTGCCTCCTCTCCTTTCTTCAGATATCTCCACTGTGAATAACCAAACTTCAAACCCAAGTGAAACAAGAAAAGCTTGAAAAAGTTTGCAGCTGTAAAATTAGTTTGATAAATGACATCAAAAGTATGATAATATTACTCCAAAATCTATTTAGTTAGACAGACTTGGAGAACACAGTGTTTACAGACTTTATCAAAAATTAAATATAACTTATTTAAGTCTTTTTTTCTGTGATTGTATAAGAGAGTGCTTGTATAGTAAAGTATTATGTAGTTGGCAAATATCCATTTTATGTCTAAAATCACACATACATTAATGAAAATAGAAAGTGTATTGCTCTACACCTGATACATTTAATTGGCGTATTATGAATTTAATAAATAAAAGCTATAATCTAGCCATTTTCAAGTTAATGGTGATTTTGCCTTTATCAGTTTTTGTGTTCTTTAGAATCCCAGTTTATCCACAAACTGAGGTTCATGCCACTTTGATAAATATGATTAAAAACATTTCCACTCAGCACTTGCCACTCCTTCAAAAATATCCTAGTGGGCTGAAGACTGCAGAATTAAATGGCTTGTTTGGGAAAGTTTATAAAAAGTTTTAAAACTTCTTTGTACAGTTGCCTTCATTATTTCAATTTTTTCTATGTGCCCACATTTTGATCCATGCAGTTAAAGCCATAGCATAACTATTTGGCAGTGACTAGTATGGAGCTGGAAAGAGTCCCAATGATTTGGCATAGGATTGCAGCCTAAATTTAGAATCATGCCTGTTCCCCAGTTTCATAGGAATAAATGCCACTCTGCTCTAATATCAGAGAAAGTCTTGTAAAAGTGATCTAGGTCAGTGAGCAAGCATGATGATTATCCTTGTATTTATAGTCATATTTCTAAAACCAGATGTCTGGATGTATAATCATGGGAGAAGCTTCAAGGCTGTAAATTTTGGAAGAACTACAGTGTGGCTTATTCACCAAGAGAAATTGCTGATCAGTACCCACCAGTGGTGATGGTGCCGACCTAAAGCCAGCCAGTATAAATGATTTATTACTCATCCAGTAACAGATATTCATTATAATCCTTAGATGCTGCTAGTTCATTCTGTTTATACAACTATTTAGCGGTCATTTATTAAAAATAAAATTCATGTATACTTATTGGAAGTACAACTTGGCAGGAAAAGGAGATTGGCAGAAATATAGCTGAAAACCCACACCAACACCAGTCATATTTCTCATGACAGTAATATATTATTATTATTTATAACACATCAAAATTAAAACTGAAAGAAATTTCTTTTAAAAAAATCATCATCTTTTTCTTCAACTTCAGCATTATCATCATCACTGCCTAAGCCACAATTTAGTTGTATTGTATAAAAATTTTGGCTGTATTTTTAACTTTTTAAAGAAATAATATGACTTATTTAAGAATTTTATTTAGAATTAGCTAGCTAAATAATTGAACATATCTTACATAAAGATAAAATCTGTATTTTTTTATTTAAAGACTTCAAGTAAGAATTCACAGCCATCTAGATTAAGAAAGATGTGGCCCAGATATCTCCAATACACCAGACTGCAGTTTTTTGGCTGAGAAAGAGATAACAACCACAACTTCTTTTTCAACTGGTTAGAGCAGGGGTCTCCAAATTTGACCGCTTTAAGACTTGTGGACCAACTCTCAGAATTCCTCAGCCAGCATGGCTGGCTGCGGAATTCTTGGACTTGAAGTCCACAAGTCTTAAAGCAGCCAAGTTTGAAGACCCCTGGGTTAGAGTATCAAACTATTGTTCTTTGATCACTGATGACCCAATAAACACCATTGCACCAGCACCGTCCACTGTTTCTTTGAGAGTTTATAAAACCTGTATTTTAAATTTATCTAGACATCTTGTTTGTTTTCAGCCTCTTTTTTATTGCCTTCCATTTTTCCAAGCATTAGGGTTGTCTCCAATTTCATTATATTCCAAGCTATATTAGCTTTAGCTTTACTATTAGTGCTTCCATTGAGCAATTTCATAAAATATTGAATTTGTCAAATTAATCTTATAAAATTGTTTTAAAATTTTCATTAGATCATTGGATCATTAGATGGTGTGTGTGTGTGTGTGTGTGTGTGTGTGTGTGTGTGTGTACACGTTGATCCCACCTAGCAGGTAGTTGGATTTGGAAACTCAGATTTATGGCCTTGAATTGTGATATGTCCAATGTGCTTTTCACTGGAATGTAGAAAATTAATTTTTCCTAGAAAAGATAATGCTAGAAAAGATAACCAAGCACTGAATTTGTGAGAACCTAGAAATGACCAAGGTGATTAACAGAAGCCAGCATTAACAATCTGAAAACAGATTGTACCAAACAAACCTTATTGTCTTCTTTGATAAAATGACTAAATTAGTGGATCAAGAAAAAGCTGTGGATATAGTATACTTAGATTCAATAATAGTACAGAAAAAAGCAACAAAGATAAGATGCCTGGAGACTAAATTGTATGATGAATGGTTAAGGTATATCTAGTCTAACAAAGAGAAGGATTAGGAGGGTGACATGATAGCTGTCTTCCAGTACTTTACGGGCAGTCACAGAGAAGAGATGGTTGAATTACTTGTCTTCTCCTAAATCTTTTTTAGTTTGCTTACATCCCTTTTCAAATGACATTTCCCAATCTGAACTTAAAATAGCTTTATTTATTAGAACAGATGAATAAAAGGCTTTTTTATACCTAAGTGAATATGTAAGTCAGTTGAGAATTACTGGATAAAACTTAGATGATTGATGGATTATAAATAAAAATAATATATTCATTGTTCTATACAGTTACAGCAAACATAGTTCAACTGAAGGATAGATCACTTATTGAAAATATAATTCTTGATGCAGAGATTGGCTTCACAAGGCATGAGAAATCCCCCAAGGAACCATTCATCTCAGAATTGCTAAGAAAGCTTTTGAAACTGGCTGAGATAGAAAAGGCTTATGAGAGCTGGACCACTTTTGATTGATGATTTGGTTGGGAACTTGAATCCACTCATAAATTATTGGAATATTCTGTTCTTTATTCAGCCCTCTAATAAAAACAGATACTCATTCAGACTTTGAAATGAAGTTTCATGAAAATAAAAAGTTGATCTAGTAGTTTAACTAATGGCAAACTATCAGAGAGATAGAGAATGAAAGAAGAAATATTGCGAGTGATAATTCCAAAAGATGCCATATTTATACAAACAGTTCCTTTCATAGATCACTTAATTTGGTGCTTTAGTTTTAGTCACACCTTAACTTTTTTGAAGTTACTTGCTGCATCATCCTACTTAAAAGTACTTGAGCCTTTACCTAAATGCATTCCTTAAAGATGTCCAAAACACTCTTTTAATTATAATTCATTTTATAAAAATTATACTTATGTAGAAATATGTTGCCTCCATTATTTAAAATGAGGATGTTCACTACAATAAGCACCGGTGTTGAGAATATTATTTACAGTGCTGACAATATTATTTGGAAAAGTGGATCATTATAATTAAAATAATTAGGTTCACACCTAGAAACATTTGGGAATTTCCACCTGAAATGTGTGCTTGTGAAATAATAACTTTATGAAAAAAGAAGAATCTTGCTATATCAAATCAGAGACATCTATAATTATCCTGCTTCTCTGAGTTTGATATTTTTGCAAATATATCCTGTCTGATTTTTTAAATTTTTCAATATTTTATGACATATTCCTCTAAATGTATGAAGTTTTATTTGGAGTTTTGTCTTGTGCATGATAGTTTTCCTTAATGGTCTGTGTTATTTTTATGAATGCATATATTTGAACAGATTTTGTAGGACATGATCAGGCTGAGCCCAAGGACAGGGTCCAAAACATTGATCTGGAGCCCTTACGGAAAAGACCTAAGTCCAGCCGCCCTTGAAGTCTATTGAGTCTTATCTGGCATCAGTTTGCCTTGACCATTAGTAGATCAGATTCTTGTGTATACTGTAGGTTGCATGGAATAAATTTGCAGTGTTTATTGAACTCTATTCTGGCTCCTGGTTTCCTGCACTTGACAGATTTCTTTCTAATGTGTTCTATTGTTCGAGAACTGCATTGTAAGATTGTAAAATACCAACTGCATGTTTAAAATAACTAAACTTCCTTATGTGAAACTTTTAGACAAATTCAAATTTCTCTCTATTGTTAAAGGATGCTTCTGAGTAATTGGCAAGAAGTATATAAAGTGCTCACCTGCTTCAGTTTTCTAGCATATGATCTGCTTAGGTATACATCTTTTCACACCAGAAAATACTTCATTGCAAGCAATAAGAATGAAGACGTTATCTGTGAAAGTGAAACAGCAGCAGAAAAGGAAGGGATAATTTTAAGGGATGAATAAATGTGAATTAATGTATTTTATTCATTCATTCATTTATATTTCAGATGAAAATGAAGAATAAGGGATTCTGTGGTGGGTAAAAGAGCTTGTAGTTTTGAAATAATTTTTAGGTGCACCCACTACTTAAAACTCTCCATTTATTATTGCTGAGAACTAGACTAATTTGTGAAATTTACCCTGGAAATACTGCATAACTATATATTGTTTGTACTTTTGATCATTCTTTTTCTTTGTCGGCATACTACATATTTTCAGTAGAGGGAATATTTTGCTTTTCTGTATAGCAAAAATTGTAAAGATGGGGGAATACATTTTAGCATACACACTTTTGTTTTCAAAACAAAAAGAGAATTTTGTAAACTGCAATACTGTGTGCAAAGTAACAATGATCATGAGCTCTTGAAAATATTGCCATTATTTGCTTTCTCCAATAAAACTGATTCTAAAATTTAATTCTAAAAATTGAACAGCATATTTAAAAGGCATATTAGTTTCACTAAAGCTTTGTATTTTGGAATGTAATATTTTTGGGTGATTTCTGTGCTACTGAATGAACTAGATCCAGATACATGATAACAGCTTAATACAGCAAGAGTAGAAATGAGATAAAAAGCACATTCTTTTGGGGTTCCATGATATATTTTGATAAGTAAAGAAATAATTCATTTGTAATATATCCTTAGGACAAGGAGTACTACATCTTGATCCAATTTAACAGAAATCTACATTCAACAAGTAGATTAGAAGATACTCTTGCACAATTAATAGGAGATTCACCAGCTTTCAAAAGCAGTTATATAAACTCACTCATAATATTAGGAAAATATTATTTCAAGACAATGACATAAGCTTTCAATATTATTATTAAGAAAGCTTTCAGCGTATTTCTTATTCTTTAGATTTCCTTATCATTTCGCAATTTGCAGTACTATCATTTGTTGGGCATAGAAAGATGGCAGTTTGGTGTATGTGCAATACTTATGTACAGTGCTTTTTTTGAAGAAAAAAAAAAGGTGCCGGAACTCACACATGTCATACAACCCGCCTTGCCTACCCTACAAGGTTCCAACCAAAAAAGGTGCCAGAACTCCGTTCTGGGCATTCTATGACAAAAAAAGCCCTGCTTATGTAGTTCTTCTTGTTGTATTTAATATTATTGTGGCAAGTAATTTCCAGAAAAAAACTAAGCATCATACTGTTATATTTGCACTAGTGAGCACATCAGCAAAAGAGTTTTGTAGGAAGATAGATGAAATGAAAGTAAGTATGTAGTATGTCTTGTACCTCTGGAGAGTCTCTTCCTGTTATAAGATGGAGATAGTTTGTGATGGATGGCAAAGCCCATGAATTTTTCTAGATAACATTCTTTGAAGTATCTCTGGTCTAACTTGGCTGCAAGAAATAACTCAGAAGTTCTTCTAATGCATTTGTGAAATCTGGACATGCTTGCAATCCAATTTAGCTCTAAGCTTTCATTCTTCTCCATCATAAATGATACGACCTTCTTTGTAGTCCATTTTGCTAGGCCTATTTTTTTCTTACTGAAGTTTTTACATTTTCCATCAGCTAGTCTAGTAAAAATAAGAACTAAAGCCTGGCTCTTGTACTTAACAAAAGTTAATTAGTCAAGTAAGACTGATAATTTGTTTGGTTCTATACAGGCTGCATCTATCTCCTTTGCAATGAATATAAGTATTCACATAATACTGTATCTTCATGACTTAAGTGATTAAATTCATGTTGTTTTCATAATTCTAACAAATGTTGCTGCTTCAAGGTGCTTTCAGACAATATTTCTATTGTGCAAGTGGTCCATCTTTATTCACAGGATCAAACTAGGAGGTCCTGTAGTTGCCTTCTTCCATTTGTAACACATGTTGCCAACTGTAACTTCCATTTCTTTTCTCTTAAAAATAAATCCATTAATGAGAAGAACATCTGGATAGCAAGAACAACAAAGACTCTTGTAGCACTTTAAAAATGATACCGTTGTATGAAGCTAGACTTAGCCTCTGGGCAAGAAATAATCCAGTTAAAACAAGGAAGTAATGGAAGTGAGCTGAACAAGAATGCAGTAGAGGAATCCAGCCCATTTTGGTGTTTGGACTTCTTTTGCTGGCTTTTGCAAATTTAACCCTGTTCCATTCAGTTTTCAAGGAGTTAATGTGGCGATGGAGAGACTTTTGATTGCATTTATATAAACATCTGCAGAGTAATATATTAGTACAATGGTTAGCAATCGTTTCAGGTACCAATTGCTATCGTGATAAAGGTGTGCCAAAAATAACAAACAATCTGAAAAGGTGATCTCATGAGCTTTTAGCCATTTATATTATTTGTGGAATCTATGTTCTCAGTCTGAACATACTTGTGGACAGACGTGGTAGCGATATTGTCATATTTTTCTAATTTTATACCACTGTATATTTTTTTTCACTTTTAGAATCATCAACATCATCAATGTGATGATTGTGAGTTCTAGACTTGCCCTTGGCATGAAGCCAGTTGAGTGACCTTGAGCTAGTCATTTCTCTTAGTCCTAGGAAGGAGGCAATGGCAAGGCACTTCTGAAAAACCTTGCAGAGATATATCCAGGCAGTCATCAGGAATCAACACTGACTCAAAGATAGACACAATATTTCTACAATATCTTTGTGGTGACTTGTAGGTTGCAAATTTTAAAAAAGTCACTGGATCCAATGGGCTTTGCTTCTAAGGAGATTATAGAACAACTGAATTCTGTAGAGACTCATTCTTTCTTTTGAAGACTACACAACTGACTTCTGAGTGAACAATCACAGTATTGCATTGCAAGCTTCTAAAGCAGGGGTGTCAAACTGCCGGCCTGTGGGCTGGTTGCGTTATATGGAGGCCGCGCCCACCCCAGCTCTGGCAATGCAAAAAAACCACGTCACGTGATGAGGCGAGTTTGACACCTGTGTTCTATAGTATTCAGTCTCATCACTTGTCTGGAAAATTCATAATGCTAATAATAATAAACAAAACATCCTCAACAATTTCTGAATTTTCTAGCTATATTTATTTCTATATTCCCCGGGAGCAGAAATGAAAGAAGGATACACTATAAATTCAAAAATTAGGGTTGGGGTGACAGCCTTCATCTTTGATAAACAGGAATGTATTGCATTACTATCATTGTTATTCTTCATTGAATAACAGGTTAGCTAGATTACACAGCCTATCTTTGCAATTTGGCACAATTCTATTAATAAACTTATTTAAGAAGTACAGTATATACGTTTCTAATATTATTTATTAAATTTATTATGGCTGCTCAGTCCAAGAGATTCCATGCAGATTACAACAGCCCAACATCCAAGTATAGAATTAAAACAATTAAAATAGACAGCAAAACACAGCAGAGAAAAAACAACCGTAAATCTCCCAAAACATGATAGGGTCTTCATAACACTGTAATCCTAAGGCTGGGAATAGAACCAGGTCTTAAGAATCTTTCAGAATTCGAGGAGAGTACCTTTATCCAGATTGTTATTAAAGGATTCATTTAATTTCTTTTTTACAGTTCTTTTTTACAATTCTTTATGATCCATTTGTAGAATAAGTTCATTTAATCACCATCTATAATTCAAAATCTTTTTTGAAAGTATCAAAAGAACTGGATTATGGTCTGAAAAGAATCTAGCTAAGACATCAACATTTAAAATTTTATTTGCAAGGCTTTTAGAAATCCATATCATATCAATTCTTGAGAATGATTTATAGCATCCTGAAAAAAAAGTATATTCTCCAGCAAGTCATTTTTTTCCCTCCATGAATCTATCAATGCTAAATTGTCCATCATCTCAAAGAATGTCTTTGGTAATTTACCCTGAGAGGGTTTATTCCCTTTAGTGGACATTGTATCCAAGGCTGGGGAAATCATTCTCTTCCAGTCCTGCAAAATAAGCCAATTTTCATAAGAAAAACATAGTAGTTGATCTATAAGATATTAAAAAAATACTTTTATCATCATTTGGCACACAGAGTCCCATACTATTGATTTTATTCCATTAAGCTCCATTTCTGCAGCTATAAATCTGCCCTACTCATCTGATAATATTAACTTGGGCTTAAATTGGGGGTTTATTTAGAATAGCAATAGCACTTAAACTTATATACTGCTTCACAGTGCTTTACAACCTTCTCTGAGTGGTTTACAGAGTCAACATATTGCTTATTGCTGGGTCCTCATTTTACCGACCTCGGAAGGATGGAAGGATGAGTCAACCTTGAGCCAGTGAGACTCAAACTGCTAAACTGCTGGCAGCCGGCAGTCACCAGAAGTAGCCTGCAGTACTGCATTTTAACCACTGCACCACCATGGTACAGATGCAATCCCGAACAAATCCCAATTTGTTTCTTGCAAACAAATTATGTCAACATTCAGTTTCCTCTAAAATTGAATTTTTTCCCCACTTGGATGGGCATTTTCCTATTAAAATTCCATGTTATATACTTATTGTCTATCTTCAGACAATGTAGCAAATTCCTGTACAATCATCTCTGCAGCCTCTTCCTGTTTTCTGTATCTAATAATCAAAGTCTTATGATATAGTTGAAAATCTGGTAGGTTAAAGTCACTATCCTTGAAAATAGGTACAATTTAGCCAGATTTCTCTCTCTCTCTCTCTCTCTCTCTCTCTCTCTCTCTCTCTCTCTCTCTCTCTCTCTCTCTCTCTCTCTCTCTCTCTGTTTGGTATCTGTTTGTGTCACGATCTTGGTTAAATTTCACATGACAACACTGGCAGATGCCTTATTTCTATGCAGCATTTCTGCAGAATTAGTTCCCCAAGTCCCAGATGCAGATTCTGAGCCTGTTTGCTGTTTTCTGCATTTGGAGATGCAGTTTTTGAGATGCAGCCAGTCTCCATTTATTGAGAAAATTGTAGCTTTTCAGCTTATCATCATAAGAACTTTGGAATAAAATATTACATTTATCTTTTTTTTCTTCCCCCTTTTAATAAAAGTTTTCTTTTTCAGACTGTTAAATCGGCAGATCTAGCTTATTGCTCATTCTTTATGATGACTGGATTTTGAATTGATTCAATATCCTTGGATCAGCTTTTCCCATTCTGCCATCATACCTTATGGAAAATATGCCTTGTATCAACATTTGATATTCTGCCAGAGAGGCTTCTCAAATCAATACTATTTTCTGCTCTTGAAAAATGAGCACTGGAATGACAAAAGTTAGATTACTTATATTTCTTGGTATCTAGCAGATAATGGGAGAAAAAACAGATGAGCACAGTCATGGATTTAATTCTTCCAAAACAAATGGCTTCATATTCTGAGCATGTATGTAGAAAACCGATGTATACATCCTTAATAACTTAAGGAGTCATACAGAAAATCATGTAGACTTTTATGCAAACAATATATAATAAGGAGTGACAAAGACTTTAATATTTCCCTTTCTTGGACAATCATTTTTCTTATTAAGCCAAGGATCACTTAACAATTACACTAATCTTATTTTGAAATAAAATGGTCTCATAATTATTGTACACTTAGCTCTACACACCTATGTATGTAGTAGGAAAGTAAGGCCCTTTGGACAGATTCTACAGTAAGAGGAGGAGGAGGAGGACCATGATAATAATAGCAGCAGCAATAGCAACAGCAGCTAAGGAAGAAAAAGCAAAAAGTAAGACCTCCCAAACAACAAATATTCCCAAATAAAAATCTATAGTAATATAGCAATATATAAAATGAACAAAAAGACTTCCATCTTTAGCAGCAAAGAAGCACTTAACTCTATCAAATTGATTAAAAGGTTAATTATTTCAAACTGACCACATATCAAATGAATGAAAACAATGTTCCTAAGAAAAAAAGAAAGATCTTTGCTTGATGTTAAAAACATTGTTATGCTAGGTCAGCACACCACAGTTGAGAAGACTTTCACAGTTCTTAGTGATATATCTAATTTCATTTTGCAGGATATCTAGAAGAAGGCTTTGAAGATCAAGGAAAGTCCAGGTAGGAAGAACAAATCATTTCAGTATTTAGTTCCCAAATTGTAGCATGATTTGATTGGCCTAGAAACCGATCTAGAAATGGACTGGAAGTTAGATCAACTGAAACAATATTAGTTTTATATTATTATATCTGCTGGTCCCACTTACTTGGTGCTTCCTGATGGGTGCTTTTCATTGTCTCTTTGACCATCCCTAATACAAGTAGAGCCAGATTCCTGTTATTTATATGGGGAGGGGAGGGATCATAGGTTGCTTTTCCCTCACACATTCATGCTACATTATCTGACTAAAAATGGAATTTGCAAATTATCAGTTTTTTAGGTTACAGGAAATGTTACATATTACATACATTTCAGAACATCTGACCAATGGAAAGTGCTTATTTGCTTCTGTGACTTATAGATTAACAAGACCTCTTTAGCAAGTACTTAAGGCAGTAAAATATGAATAAATTAAAACAACATATGGACGTTTAGATAATTCTTTTCCATGTGTTTCAGTATCCTATTCACATATAATATCTCAATGATGTTTATATAGCTTCACTGCATACTTTGTGTAGCAGAAAAAGGAGTTTTTATTGTTAAATTAAAATTCAACTGGCAAGAGAAAGACTATAGTTGCTGAAATTTCATCAGATTGAAAAGATTTTTTTTTTTAAAAAAAATAGACATATATAGCCCTTTCTTTCAACTTTTCTCTGCACAAAAATAAAATGGAAGTGGAAAAAAGACAGAAGAAATACAGTATATGTGTGGATGGAGAAGGCTGCAGTGATGAGCAGGGGGCACAGGGAGTGCAAGGGCTCCTGTAGCATTGCTTTGCCTAAGCTTCTATCAGAACTTATTCCTCTCCCACTTCCACAAAATCAAAGCACTCACACAGGCAGACCACAGTCCACACAACCCTCTACTTCATACAGCAGAGGAAGGTAGTAAGGAGAACATTGTCAACACATTATGAAAACAGAGTAGTGGTTGCTCAAAGCCACAGCCCCACCTCTCATCTTCAGCTTTCATGTTCTTGCAATCATCAGGATTTTGCTTTAAAAGCTCTTTCGGCATCTCTATGCTACGATGACATCACCACAATGGTATTTTGACAGCTTGCCAAGTTACTTCTAGGGTTCCACTTTCAGGATTTCCAGCTGTCCAAATCAGCAACAGTCTCTTTGTATACACAAAACCACAGAACTGTAGAGCTGCAGCTTCCTTTGTCTAATGCCTGCTTGGGAATGCTTTTCATTCTGCCTTAAGTTCTGGTCTATAACTTCTGCAATTTCTGCTTTCATCTTTCTGGAACTGGTTTCTCTGTTATTCCCTTCTGTGCAGTCCTGTCTTCCAGATGCAGCACTTCCCATATTTCTAATTAATGCAAAATATAAGTTTCATTCTTCACTTCCTTCTTTGGCTTCCTGATCCAACTCACAGCATGTATTTCATTTTTTTTTTAGCAAAGACATCATACTTTTCTGGTCTCCATTCCTACTGAAATCACATTATCTTTTTTTGTGTGTGTGGCTTTTGAGAATGCCTTTGCGAGAGGCAATGCATGCTATTTTTTAGACTTTTAGGGCACATTTATAAAATGCATAAATATGAACATAAAGGAATGCGAGAGTGCAAAGATTGCTTAGGCTCATTTTAAATAGTCAGATAATTATATATTTCTTTAATTCCATATTGGGCAATCTGCTATCCAAGCTCATTTTACAGCCTACAGTATACATTCTTCTAACTACAACTGCTGAAGCTGAAAAATAATTTCTCATAATTTGAGAAAGTAACTCATAAAAAAGGAGTGTTCAGATCTAATGTTAAAAAACCCATCCTCTGAAAGCACAAGTGTACATGCAAACATATAAAATGCCAGAACAAAATTTCCCATTTTGGACAGAGTACATCCTACTTTTCTTAATCTACCTCCATTTCCACTTCCCTCGGCACCAAAAGATTGACTACCTCTATTTTAACTGAAATATTTTTGATTGTGTTGACAGTAATGTTGCCATACAGTAATCAGTCAGATGATGCTTCCCACATGACATTGTGGCAGTGTCCTTAGATTTACTAAAGTTTCAGAAGAAGGTCTTCAAACTAAGCGTCCAGCATGTATAGTTCACATGAAGGTTTCATCAAACTGTGGAACTGCACTTAATTTGGGGAGAAACTAGCTTAGCATGGATGTGGCTTAAAGTCATATAGAAGTGAAGTCTAATATATATATAATATACTGTATCTAATCAAGGAGAGAATCTACCTAGAACTAAGAAGAAATTTCCTGACAGCTAGAACAATTAATCAGCGGAACGACTTAACTCCAGAAGTTTTAAGTGCTCCAACCCTGGATGTTTTTAAGAAGAGATTGGACAACCATTTGTCTGAAATGGATAGGGTTTCCTACTTGAGCAGGGGTTTGGTTTGAAAGACCTCCAAGGTCCCTTCCAATTACGTTATTCTGTTATTCTGTTTAATTTGCCTGTCTCTAGTTCAACATTCTCTGCAGAACTACACCTCTGATAAGTTGTTTAGGAACATAGTGTTTTAGGCAGTGCCATGTATCAAAAAGAGAGGATGAATTACATAGTGTAATGCTTGCTTTAAGAAAAATGATTTTGTAGAGAGGAGGGAATATGGATTCCGAGATGAATAGGTCTGTCCTAAAATCAGAATCTGGTTATTCCAGTCTCTGCCTATTGAACAGGTGGCAAGCTTATGGAGTGAAAGAGAGAGGTAAATGATTAGAAACATACCTCATTGTCACTCCTCTCTTTCTTTGTAGTTCTTTGTGACCCATGTGTGTCTTTCTTATGAATTACCACCTGTTTTAATTTTAATGAATCATCTTCATTCCCATATTTCTTCTTGATCCTCCTTAAGTTTCTTTGTTCATTTACTTTTCTGGTCTTCTACTGTCCCATCCTTTACCTTGTTAATTTATCCTTCTGCAAAACATTCATTATGGATTATAAACTTCTTTCTTTTATTGTGTAAAATCATAAAGAATATGATTTTAATATGGATAAGCCTAGTTGCTTCAGGTGCTTTGTCCTTGTAAGAAATATGGCTCCTTTACATTTGGATCCTACCAATTATGAATATGTGTTAGTATGTTAATTAGCTGGAACAGAACTTTGATTCTTACTCAGTCACCAATGATTCAGAATGGAACCCTTTTACTGACACCGGAGAGCCACTTTGTTCTAGTGATTAAGGCACCAACACAAAAAGTGGGAAACCATGAATTCTAGTCCCACCTTAGTTATTAAAGCCAGTTGGGTGACTTTGGATCAGTTGCTCTCTTTCAGCCCAATCAATCTCAGAGGGTTGTTGTTATGAGGAAAATGGGGGGGGGGGAGTAATGTGTCTTGATTGCCTTGAGTTATTTTTAAAAATAACAAAAGGTAGGAAATAAGTAAATAAATAACCCAGGGATTGGGGTATTTCTGAACTAATGAGCCAGCTGTAAAGTGAGTTGGATAATGCTTGCACTACTATAAGTTTAAGGTTATTCTGTGCAAACCTAAGTAGCACTGTGATCTTATTTTTATATACATTAAAAACTACAGTATAGTGTGAGAGTATCTCTCTGTCCAAAGTTTTGTACACATGAATTCTGTATAGAAGTGATAACAGATGCATTTTAGCCCCTTCTGTATTTTCAGTTAAAAATACTGCAAAGTTGCTCTGAATTTTTGTTTACAAAAAAAATTGTTTTTCATTAAGGAATGAATTGTGGATCCCATAATGGCTGAGGGGCGCGGAACGGTGAGGGAGGAGACTGGGAGGTTAATAGAGGGTGGTGTGATTAGTACGGTCAGTGGGAGGGGCAGATATGGCGGGAGCAGAGGACCATATCGGGTTTTGGGAGCACGCACACGCTGCTTACAAGCTTGTGGGTGCTCCGATCCTCAGGGCTCTACTCGGCTTCCAGGGACTTTAGATCCTCGGGCCCAGGATCATCGGCTGATGTTATGCAATGCCAGGTCCGTGGTAAATAAGGCCCCCCTCATTCAAGAGCTCATTCAAGAGGGGGGAGCGGACCTGGCAGGTATCACCGAGACCTGGCTGGGCATGGAAGGGGGAGTTCCCCTTGTTGATCTATGCCCGCCGGGTTTCCAGGCATTCCATCAACCGAGGGCCAGGGGTAGGGGCGGTGGGGTAGCGGTCATTATAAGGGAGAGCCTATGTCCGAGGGAGACCACTGTGCCTCAGATAGATGGTGCAGAGTCCCTCCTTGTGAAGTGGGGGCAAGGGGTACAAGTGGGCCTGTTGATTATATACCTGGCCCCCTGCTATGTATCAACGGCCCTGCCTGAGCTGGCTGACATAATAGCCGGGGTGGCGGTGGAGACCTCCAGACTTATAGTCATGGGGGATCTCAATCTGCCATCGGCGGGCGAAACGTCGGCGGCAGCTCGGGAGTTCTTGGCTTCCATGACGACCTTGGACTTGACCCAATTAGTTCATGCCCCCACTCACACAGGAGGACATACACTAGATCTAATTTTTGTCTCTGGCCAGTGGCAGAATGATCTGGAAATGGGGGAGGTAGTTATAGAGCCCTTGTCATGGTCAGATCATGCACTCCTTAGGA
>NW_015386648.1:301207-311394 GCF_001527695.2 Protobothrops mucrosquamatus | reverse complement strand
GTCAGCTGACTCCGTCGCTGACTATAGGGGGCGAAACTTTGGCTCCCTCAGAGAGGGTACGCAATCTGGGTGTCCTCCTGGACCCACGGCTGACACTGGAAGACCAGTTGGCAGCCGTGGCCAGGGGGGCGTTTTATCAGGTACGCCTGATCTACCAGTTGCGGCCTTTTCTGGACCGGGACGCCTTGCGCACAGTCACTCATGCCCTTGTCACCTCCCGCCTGGACTACTGCAATGCTCTCTACATGGGGCTCCCCTTGAGGAGCACTCGGAGGCTCCAGTTAGTCCAGAATGCAGCCGCGCGGGCGGTGTTGGGAGGGACTCGTCGCTCCCATGTAACGCCGTTACTGTGCGAGCTGCACTGGCTGCCGGTGGCTTTCCGGGTGCGCTTCAAGGTGTTGATTATCACCTTCAAAGCACTCCATGGCATCGGACCTGGATATCTCCGAGACCGCCTTCTGCCTCAGATTACCTCCCATCGGCCGGTACGCTCCCACAGAGTGGGTCTCCTCAGGGCCAGACAGTGCCGGCTGGCGACCCCCAGGGGGAGGGCCTTCTCGGTGGGAGCTCCCACCCTATGGAACGTACTACCCCCAGAGATCAGGGTGATCCCGGATCTCCCTTCCTTCCGTCGCGCCCTTAAGACATGGTTATTTCAGCTAGCAGGACTGGCCTAAGGGGTAATTTTTAGCTGGGTTTTAAAATAATTTTTAAAATAACAAAGGCCAAATTAATATTTCCTTTTAATTATGTTTTTAATGATAGTATTTTTTGTATTTTTGTATTTGTTTTTATTAGGCTGTTAGCCGCCCTGAGTCCGCAAGGAGAAGGGTGGGGTAAAAATACAATAAATAATAATAATAATAATAAAATACATAGATTAACAATAACAACCCTTGATAGTTAAAATGGGCCACTGATATGTCAGAACATTTTTTTTAGCAATATAGGCAATTAAACTACTTTGCTTCTCATTGCCCCTTTTGACCTTTAAATGATGGTGTTTGATTTTCTTGACTATTGGACAAGCTTTTTATCATACTCTTTACATTCCGACCATGTTATCTTTCTCAAACATGAGGATAAAAATCCTTAGATCACAAGTCAGTAAACAAAGTAAAACCCTTGAGAAATATCATGTTGTAAGGATACTTTACAGGAGGAAATGAGTGCTAGGAAAGAAACTGCAGAAGAATAATTACTGCAGAATACATGTACTCAACATTGATATCTATTAACTCACAATTTACTGAGTTAGAAAAGCTTTTGCTTCTTCAAACAGGATAGGTGTCTTTTTCCACATTTACCAAATGTTTGATTTAGACGCCGTTATCGTTGATGTTTATCATGCTTGGTTTTTTTGCTAAATTTGTTACACAGGCTTTGGTGATGTTTCTTCACCTTTGTTTTTCTAAAAAGACTGAATGCCATGGATCCTATCCTAGATTGTTGATTACAAGATTACAGCCAAATGAATAGTCTTGGGGATAAAATATCATTGAACATAAAACTTATTGTCCTGTATGCTTAGTGTTCTTTCTTTCTTTTGCATACACACAGAAAGACAAATATATAATGTAGCTTATCAATATACTGATATGTTATCTGTAAATACAGGATATATATGTATAATTGATACATGCAGAGACATACAATAAGATAATATAAGATAATCTTTATTGTCATTTTTTACTGTGGGCACATATTAAAAATGAAATTCTCAAAAGTATATGTCTACACATACACATACATAACACACACATATATATGTATGTATGTATGTATATGTATATGTGTGTATATATATACATATACACATACATACATACATACATACATACATACATACATACATACATACATACTGTATACATATATCTGGCTATCAAAAGACATGACCCATTGTCCCTCATGTCCATCCATGAGGATTCGGAGGGACACAAGTTTGATCTAACTGGGACCACAATTATAACTCAAGCAAAGTAAAAGAGAGAAAGATAATTCCTCGAGGCCTGGTTCTCTACCAACCAGTGAACAGACACATTGACATCAACCCAACCTACCAACCATGAGAGCGAGAGAGCTGCTTCAACTGAAATACCAGAAGTAACATTCCAAACAAACTGAACACAATTCAAACTGCACTGAAGATGTCCCCCCAAACAAGGACGAAAAGTTTGCAACCTAATTACCAAGCCCAGAGATCAAACTAACAGCCTATATGTATATATATATATACACACACACACACGTGTGTGTGTGTGTCTGCTCAAGCATAGCTTATATGCTATGTCCTGAATAGAAGGAAGTGAACTACCAATAATAAGATATATATGATAATTATATATCTCTAACTTGCATATAGCCTGATTGATCCTCATGTTTAACTTCAAAGGCTTCTATCATATGAATGAAAGTGCCCCTTGTCTAAAGATGAAAATGAATTCTGCTACATAGTTGGCTGACAGCAACTTGATTGAATCTGCCCAAACTGGTTCTGCTACAGCATGGATAGCAGCAATAAAAAGAGCGCACTAGTTTCTGCCCTTCTTTGCTCAAGAATTACAATCAAAAGTGTATAGTGTAAAGTATAAATATACAAGAGTGTATGTTTTTCCAAAAGTGGAAAAACTGCACACAGGAAAAGCATTTAAAAAAATACATTAAAGAAATATTTAAAAGTATTTTAAAAGCTAAACATAACATTTTACAATTGGATAATATCAAGCATGGACAAATTAAAAAAAGTGATTAGCAAAAATATATCCAAAGAATGAGAAAAAAAGAATGAGAAAATTTCTAAAGACAGTATTGAATGGTAGAAACACCATCAAAGCATCAATAGTTGGGCCATACCTGTGATACGATACACTTCTGAAAATTATTAACTGAACTGGAGAGCTTGAACTGAAAAATAAGAAAACTGATGACTAACCACTCTGAATTACATCCCTGTAGTGATATTGATAGATTATACTTGGTTCACAGAAATGGAGACAGAGGTTTAACAAACTTTTGAGAATGAAAAGTAAAAGGCAGCCAAAAGCAACCATTGATGCAAGTTAAAAATTGGAATTTACTAAATGTACAGGAAACAAAAAATGAACATTGGAATCATATAATAAAAGCACAAAGAGAATGCTGTCAAGAAAAACATTTAATGATCAATTTCTATAAAAGATCAGGGGGAAGTGGATAAATATAAAACCTAGTAATGGCATATAACTGGAATATTAAAAAAGAAACTGAAGGCTTGATTTTGACTGTGCAAGAGCAAGCTATTCGTACTAAATCAATCAAAGCCAGAATTGAAAAATCATCAAATTTCAAAGTGCAGATTATATGCAGAGGGGCAGAAGAAACAGACGGTAATATACTCAGCTCATGCAAGAAGATTCCATAATCTGATTAAAAACAATAACACAACAAAGTTGCCAAAATGATTCACTGCAACATCATATACCAGTGATGGCGAACCTTTTAGAGACCGACTGCCCAAACTGCAACCCAAAACCCACTTATGCATCGTCGAGTGCCAGGTGGGTGTGGCCCATTGGGTGGGTGTGGCCCATTGGGTGGGTGTGGCCCATTGGGTGGGCGTGGCCATGGTGGTAACGGCAGACTGGGTGGGCCTAAAAAGTTCAATCAATCAATTCCAACTTTGCAAGATCTTTTTTTTCCTGCGAGAAGTTGAAATTGACTGATTGATTGAACCTTTTTTTTTTTTGCACACGGCGGTGGAGGTCTAAAGCGAAAAGGTTTTATAAAACCCAGCTGAAGGCCTAGGACTGAGGCGACGGCGCGCGTGCCCACAGAGAGGGCTCTGAGTGCCGCCTCTGGCACGCGTGCCATAGGTTCGCCACCACTGTCATATACCAATAATGAAAAATTGGTAGATATGTAGAGTTGAAAAAGTAGTAAAAAATGAGCAGGTTAAAATATTGTGAGATTTCTGAACACAAACTGTTAACTGTGGTTGAATAGTGGAAGTGTGGATAATTGAAGTGGCAATATCATGGGAATGTAGAATACAACACAAAGTACTAGAGAAGATCACAAATACAATCAAGATCTGAAAATCAAAATTGAAAGATTATGGCACCAACTGACCATGGTGTCCCAGTGATTATCGGCACACTGGATGCCCGATCAAAAAAATCTTGGATGGCACTTAGGAAATGTGTATTTTGACAAAATTTCCATCTGTCAATTACATTGCTTGGATCTGCACATATACTATGCTGATACATTACAGCATTCTAGATTCTTAGGAAAAACCTGATGCTTATGAAGACCAACACTGGCTGTTCTCACAACAGTAAATACACAAATTATATCTGGGGGCATGACACCAGCTATTTGCGATTTCATATTGCTGCACATATAAAAATAATAATGTAAATATGGCTTTGGCATGCTACAAACAATGTTTCAAAAAATGTCTCTAGACCTTCAGCAGCTGGACAAAACCTCATTTAATTATTTTATAATAAATGTTTGTTTTATATTTTATAACCAATCAAGCCCTCTTCCCATTACTGACAGCCATTTTGTGCATAGACAAGCTACACTCAGGGAGTATTATGTGAACAATGTGTTTGGAATTTTGCCCACTCAAAATACTTAAGCCAGATTCAGACCAGGAATGCTTCTGAAATCTTCTAGCTGTCTCTGAGTCGTTCAAGTGAACTCAGGCAGAAATCCTTTACTAAATTTCAAAAGACCTAAAAACCAGTATGGTATGACCAGGAATGTCTGGCTTAGGTGGGGAGATCCAGGTTCAAATTCAGCCCTAGCTAAAGAATTACATTGGTGACTTTGCTCAAGCTATGTCATGATTGATTCAAATTGCAGAAGGATATGTAATAAATAAAATAAATGTTGTTTTGGAGAAAAATCTGACAGAATAATATGTACGTTGCCATGAGTTCCTGGAAAAAAGGTGAGATATAAATCTAATCAATAAAAATAGGTTCGGGCTGTGGGAAATGTTTTAAGTATCCCTTTGAATGGTTTACACAGTTCTGTAATACATTTTATAGCTATATTTGATTTAATGCTTCCATGCAGTGTAGCTGTGTATTCTGTATCTATTTCAAATCCCAAATGGATTAAGTCTCTTATAAAGTAATAATGTAACATATATCAATATCATAGTTCCCGTTGCCCTCAGAAAGGGATTGAAAGGTTCCCCCAACATCTGCTAAAAATATTAGCTGCTGGAAACAGTCAGCTGGGTCAATACTATAACATTTCCTTTGTAGTATTCTGAAGTACAGTATCATGCTTGAAAATAATATCTGGGCAGTGTAACACTTGCTGTGACAGGATGGAGAATACTTTAGAATATTTGAAGTAACTCAATGCAGTTCTCAAAACAAACATACCTCTAAGATCCTGTAATGGAAAGAATGTCTCTGCTGGTAGGCACAACAGAGCTTTAATTGAGACGCGTGATACAGTCTCTTAAGATTAAAAGTCATGCTTTCACTTGTACAAATGGCCCATGACAATTTTGAGGAAAGATTATATATTTTTAGGCTTGAATACTTTTATTTTTGGCTGCATTTTCACAGGATTTTTATTTCATGCAAAAACAAAAGCTTCATTTGCACATTAATCATGCAAAATGACATTTCTCTTTTTTTCCTTCCTCAGTGTAAAATTTTAATTGCCCTTTGAGATTTCACAACTAAAAGTTTAAGTTTCTTGTTTAGTAAACTCACAAAGGAACTCATTAATAATCATCATAACACCATAAAGTAAATGTCAAGTTTAACACTATTCAAATGTTACCAAATCACTAAATTAGCAGGATAGTACCCATTGAGTATAACATTCATACTGAATATCACTAACTAGTGAACATCAGACTGGGTAATGGGGCACATATGAATACCAAGTTGTCTTTCACACCTATATATAGCATTTATAGGGCCCCTCAAATTTAAAAAAAAATTAAAAATTAAAAAAGATGTCCAAATCTGAACATAACATTGAATATTCCTATTTTATATTTAGCATGATTTCAGATAGGAATAATATTAACTAATGAAATTTGACTATTCTTTGGGAAGATTTTCATCTACATAATATGAACATTTCCTGGTGAAGTTTTTGGATTAAAATGTGGTAAAACACATTTAAGATATACTTCTGTTTTGAGTTCATATGGCTGGGCAAAATATTTGATTGGATCTAGATTAAATATGTCATGCTTTGCAAAGAAATCTGATTCAGCCAAACTATGTTAAGCACACTTTCACCGAATTAAAATCAATTGAACAATTAACAGAAATCCTGCACATTTCCTTAACTTAATCTGAATCCAGCCCATCTTTTTTAAAAAGGCCATTTTAACATGATAAATTACTGCTATTTCTAATATTGTGTATTGGTCGGAGTCCCATAATCCACAATTGGGTTTATAAAACAATGGTATTATTATGGCTTAAAGAGAAGCAGAGAGGGGCCTTACAGGGGATTAGTAAACATTTCATGTTGAGCAGAATTAACATTCCAATTTGAGAGCACATATCAGAAGTATGCCAGTAATGCTTACTAAAAATGTTTGGAGGAAAAAACCGAAAGAAGTCATGGTTTCTTTGAACTTTTTAGATGTCAGTTCTATAGTTAGAATTGACAAAGCATTTTCTTTGCCTAAGGAAAAGAGGCAGATTTGTCTGGACATGGCTATCATGTCACAAAGCCTCAGTTGCAGGCTAAACTGGTGGGTGGCTTTGGCGCATCTCATCTATAGTTACAAAATGATTGCTGATTCCTCTGTAGTCTGAGCAGCTGCCCAGAAGTGTGGCATACACAGAGGCTGGCATCTCTGCTGGATACTATTATAATAATATTTTAGTAATTAAGGAGCAATTTCTTAATAGTTTTTTATGCAAGAATTTGTTATGCAACAAGCGAATTTTTAGACATTCTGAATTTATTTTTAAAATATTTAGTGCACCAAAAACTATCCAGAGGATCTCATGTTAGCTAGAAACCATAAAACAAGATACCGCAATAAAAACAAGTTTAAAAAAGGATACATTTAAAACAAGTCATTTCAACACAGATTGATGAAAAAATGATACTGACCAAGAGGCACTTAAGAGACAAAAGAGCGGGCAACTAAATTTCATTTTTGATGTGTGCCCTTGTGCCCACAGTAAAAAAATGACAATAAAGGTTATCTCATCTCATCTCATCTCATCTCATCTCATCTCATCTCATCTCATCTCATCTCATCTCATCTCATCTCATCTCATCTTATCTTATCTTATCTTATCTTATCTTATCTTATCTTATCTTATCTTATCTAAAAGGCAGGTTAGTCTGCCAAAAAATGCCTAGTCTTTCCAATGAGTTCTTTACTCACATAGCAGCCTCAAAGGCTTATATTATTGCTGAAGAAATTTAACGTGGTTTTTAATTGGTTCTATAGTTCATCTTGTTATTCAGTGCCTTTTTTAGGTTGGATATTTAATCAAATAAAATAACAACTACAATAATGCGGGCTATAGTGGTTACTTATTGAGACTGTGGAACACTTTCAATTCAGCCTTAAAGAGTGAGTCAGAATGTGCAGAAGTGTGTAATCCTGGCGGAAAATGCAGTTGCTTTACAATGTTGCATACAGTTGCTATAGTCATGGTACTAATACTGCTCTCCCAAAGCACTGTTGGCTGATTAAAACCATGACTCTGCACAATTCTATTATATGTTGCAGTAGTACCTAAACTAAGATTACTGGGCTCCATGTTGTACCCCAAAGAACCCTGAAAGATGCCCTAAAAAGAAATAATACTTTTTAAATATGTGACTGGAGAAAAATAATCTTCTACCTTTATTTAATACAACTCGAGGTGTTCCTGCCTATTTTCCTGAAACTCTCTTACTTTTTAGATCTGCACCTCCACCACCAAACTTATATACCTTATATAACAATCATAGTAAAATAACTCTGTCTTTTAATGTTAACTAATTTTATTTTCTCTTTTCATATTGTTTTATTGTATTATTATAAAGCATAAACATTACATTATACTATTTGGAAGCAGTAATATTTATACAGTGTTGAGTGAAGATTATTAATTTATTATTATTAATAATAAATAACTTAAACCTTTAAAGACAAAGAAATATTAAGAGTTCTAAAATGTTAATGTTGATAAGTATAAGATTGTTTAAATTTTACAACTAATGCTGGATATGGCATGAATAAAAACTACAAAATACATTCAATTATGTATTGTATAATAAAGGTTTCCACAATTAGCTGGATTCACATGGCATGCTAAGCCAAAACAAATCAAATCAGTTTAGTTTATTAAATAGTTCAAATGGTTAAACATTATAGTTTAGCTAAATGAATGAACTTAGTTGTGCTCTTATTTATCCTGGAAATAGCCATGCTAATCCAATTTGACCTGTGGAGAAAGATGAGGATGCAGTTTGATTCGTTTACAATTGGAATTTAAAGGCTTAGAATTTTTCACAACTGAGAAGGCTATTTGCATTAAAAAATGTATGTGAGAAAAAAGATAAATTCTTCCCTCTGGTTCGCCTTTGGATCTTTCCCCCTTTCCCCATGATTGCAGGAAAGTTTAAGCAAAGTTCTGTGGCTCTCACCATATATTTCCTGTCCTTGAAATACACTTCAAGAAATGACTGTTAATGGAGGAAACATAGGCTTCAAAGTCATGGCTTTCTTTTAAGGATGAATTGATTTCAGTCATGCCTATGAAAGCTAAACTTGTCTTTTCAAGAATACATTCAAAACTTTGCTTTGCTCTACTGTTCTTTCAACCTACCATGATACATGATATTTGCTGCTATTAAGTGAAAATTATGTGAAACAGCTGCAGTGACAGATAAGATTAATTATCTTTTGCATTGGTGACATTTAACCCTTTATGCAGCTTGGCTGCCTGAGTAGGCTTTTTCAGCAGAAAGGTTGACCGGATGCTTCAGTGCTGTATCTCTGCCTTATCGTCTTCTGGGGTAGAGGTGAAAACTTCAACCTGTACATATGTGCTTCCCAAACTGTGGTCACTGAGCTCCCAAAATGTTGTCACATTGCAGTTTTTATTAAAGAGTAAGGAAATTATTGAATATCTGACTAGAGAGTAATCTTATTGACAATATTTATTTTTTTATTAAAATTAATTATATTAAATGTATGAAACTTAAATAAATCCCCCAAAAATCCAGTATAGGTTTTGGGCAGGTGTGACCTACAGCAGCTCTTTTTGGACAATAAACCTGGTGTCCCTTGCCAACCCAGAAGATGAGCCCTTAGGATACATGAAACTCTCCAAAAATAGGGGGAAAGGGGATTCTGGGAAATGTCTTAGCATTGCTATTTTGATTTTTTTTGTCTTTCATTCAATCATGTCTGATTCTTGGAAACAGCCTGGAAAAGTCCTTGCAGTTTTCTTAACAAGGTTTTTCTGAAGTGCTTTGCCATTTCCTCCTTGAAAAGGCTTAGAGCAGGGGTTTCAAACTGCCAGCCTGCAGGCCAGATGCGTCACGCAGAAGCCGCGCCCACCCCATTGCTGGCAATGGCAAAACAGTCCCGATATGTTGCACGACGTCACGTGACGTCATGAGTTTGACATGTCTGGCTTAGAGAATGTGACTAGCTTAAGGTCACCCAGCTAGTTTTGTGCCTAAGAAGGGACTAGAACTCACGATCTCCCAGTTTCTAGTGTGATGCCTTAAGACTACTCAAAGCTGGCTCTCTCTTTTGAATATAGATGCACAGTTTTGAACAACTATACAAGTATTGGGTTGATTGTGCTCCAGTGTGTTCCACAAAACTAAAATGGCAGGGGTTACAGAATAATATAAAGAAAAGGTTTTTTTGCCAAAGAATTTTTTTCCCCATATGCTGGGCATGAGGAGTTGCAAAAATGAACCTGTGAAGAAGCCATCATTATTCTATCTTCACTTAGGCATATGGGTGTATATGGTTAAAACACAGGGGAAATTGTAGTCCTTGCCTCATTTCTGACATTGTCTGGACCATGTACTGCAAACAGTATACCCAGTATCCTGCTTAGTAATTAAGTAGGGAAAATTAAAATTGAACTTAGCAGTCTTCAAACTGGAGAAGGTAGAAGTAGATAAAGAGGAAAATAGAGCACTTAAAACAGATGGGATTTAAGAAAATCTGCCCCCCCCCC
>NW_015386648.1:200651-300983 GCF_001527695.2 Protobothrops mucrosquamatus | reverse complement strand
CCCACCGAGAAGGCCCTCCCCCTGGGGGTCGCCAGCCGGCACTGTCTGGCTGACGGCACCCTGAGGAGACCCACTCTGTGGGAGCGTACCGGCCGATGGGAGGTAATCTGAGGCAGAAGGCGGTCTCGGAGATATCCAGGTCCGATGCCATGGAGCGCTTTGAAGATGATAATCAACACCTTGAAGCGCACCCGGAAAGTCACCGGCAGCCAGTGCAGCTCGCGCAGTAACGGCGTTACATGGGAGCGACGAGTCCCTCCCAACACCGCCCGCGCGGCTGCATTCTGGACTAACTGGAGCCTCCGAGTGCTCCTCAAGGGGAGCCCCATGTATAGTTCTACTCATACATAGAACTAGTTCTATAAGTTCCAGTCACACTTAGATCACAGACATGATGGAGCAGTGAGAGTTACAGGTATGGTGCTGAGTTGTAATCTATGTATATGGATAGCAGATTATCAAGAGTTTAATCATATAATAAACCCATTTTGAAGATTCCAACAAGTAAAATATTTAAGACATGTTGTGTTCCAGTTATAGGGTTTTGCTTTCACTTACACAGCAATATCAATGCCAGACCATAACTGTATATAAATTGCTGAATGTCATGCTCTTGTATCAGAAAACACTGTTGTGCAAAAGCACGTTTCTGTTCTCTTTTAACTTCAGACTCGCAAAGTACTCATGCACTAGTATATGTGTGTACTCAGAAATCAAAATAAGAAGCTAATTTTGCAAAGTTTTTATGTCAGAGAGTTGTAAACCATAAAGATATGTTTAAGGATTGAAAACAACTTTAAAAATATAGGAAGATTCTAAAGAGTTCTGCTTTGAAAACAGGTGCTGTGAAAACACTTTTTATTCTGGAAAATTCTAACTTTCCTAATAAAAAGCATGTTCATTTGACAGGAAACAAGCAAGCAAAAAGTCTGCTTTAGCCAGCCTGTCTGCTTTGCTTCTCTTTCTCTTGCAAATTTTGTTTCAGCAAATTTATAAGACTGATAAGTTCTGGATAGTTTCTACAATTGCTGTAATTTCTACAATTACTCCAATATTGTGGTTAAGGCATTTTCTTAGGATCAAAGAGACCCATGTTTGAATTCAGCCTCAGCTATGAAAGCTCATGAAGTGACAGAGAAGTAACCAGAAGCTTCATCTCTTACTCCAATTTATTTCACACGATTGCTATTGGAGGGAAGAACTGGAAGAAAAATTTCTATGTACATTGCTTTAAGTTCATGGATAAAAAGCAGGATGAAAGCCTAAAGAATAAACAAGTGTTATACAATTTTCTGTAAAGAAAAACAAATGCATACACTAAGTGGAAGGATGCCAAGGAGGAGGAGGAAAAAAAAACCCTAATGGAAAAAAGTTATCAATTTCATTAAATCCATGGCTTAAGGAGACACAGAAATCCAGTCCACATTAAGAAATAGTGTCAACTATTAAAACCTTAATTTGCAAAGTTCAGCTAAGTTAAGAAACATGAAAACTAGGAGGCAATGCGAAGTGTTAACTTGATTTAATTCAGTGCTGGAACTGACACCTGTTGTTCTCAATATATCCAGATCTGCAACATGAGAGCTGTAAGAGGTAAGAATGCCAGTGAGAGCTGGCTGTGTATTGCCTTGTGGTCAGTGAAAGGAGAATGAGACGAAAAAGAAATCTTCCAAAGCTCACTGATATATCATTTCCCTTCCCCTGC
Organism: Protobothrops mucrosquamatus; assembly: GCF_001527695.2. NCBI lineage: Eukaryota > Metazoa > Chordata > Lepidosauria > Squamata > Viperidae > Protobothrops > Protobothrops mucrosquamatus. Next base: position 299,278 of record NW_015386648.1, on the reverse strand, counting down.
ACACTTTCTGAAATATGCCTATTATTTATCTGCATTGACCTGGGAAGGCCTTTCTAGTTAATTCTGGATCAGTGGGCTCTGGAGTTGGTGGGATCTGGAACTGGTCAGGGTTTGGACCAGTCAGCGCATGCTCAGAAGCACTGAATTCTGTGCTGCTTTATGCTTCAGACAATGACATTTGATAGTGACAATAAGTCTTTGGAAGCTTTCTGCTTTCAGTTTTTTTTTCTTCAAATGTCAAGTATTCATAGTCAGCTTTTGTGACTTCCTGATCCAAGTTAAGCCTTTTAGCTATAATTTGCTGTTCAATGTATGAAATGTATGTTTATTTACCTAATAATGTATATTTTTAAAATTCAGCACTGGAAAACAATACTGATAGTGATTGCTTTTGGAACAGATCAGGTTTGGATGATTATCAGTGGTTTCTTTCTGTTCATTATTGTTCCTGTGTTGAAACTGGATGCCAACTTTTTTCTCAGCCTGATTTCAAGTGCCCACAAAGGTGTACAAAGCATTACATGGCTTCAAACCAAGCTACTTACAAGACCACCAATTCCCATAGAATGTGCCCTGCACAGTTGAATCAATGGGATATCTTTTCCAAGTCTCTGCATGGACACATTTTAATTAATTATCCACTCTGCTTTCTTTGTTTCTTAATATAATGAAGTTTGTGTGCTGGATCAATCTGATACTGGAATTTAAGGAAGCATCCTTTTTATTAGTTAGATGACGGCTCAAAGGAAAGATTATTTTCTCATATGTTTTAATGCTGTTGTTCTAATATGTTTTAAACCCATCAGCTTTTAGTAAATGTGTTTTTCAATCATTGCAAGGGATTAAATACATATACATCTATGTGAAAATTAAATAATAAAAAATGCTCAGTGTTTCTGTGAAATCAGTGATATCTCCAAACCTCCTTTATGCAAAGGGAAACAAAAGGCACATAGGTATGGTCTCCCTTGTCATTTGATTGCAATTCATGGACATTAAGACTTGAATTGGGAAGTCATCACAAGAGAAAAAAGGGAGTAATGGACTCTTTCTGAACCCTGAAGTCACTCTCTCCATATATAATGGAATGACTAATAGATCTTGGAACACAGAAGGGGCAGCAAAAAAGGGAGAAAACAGGCCATTATAGAAGAGATTCTTACATTATCCTTCTACCGTAGCAATAAATGGATTTTCAGAATTCCATTCTTCGTTCTGTAAATTGCTAAACTGTATATGAGAAAATAATCAGCAGGTCACATGAAGCTATGACCATAACATAACACAAACACAAACTATTCTACAAATTAGCTGAACTTGTCTAACCATTATTAGCTGAACAAATCTGGCTCATTCATTCAAGTCTGGAATCATGATTTACAAATCACAAGAGTTTTAGTTAAACCTCATGCTGGCCTGAAATCAACCCAAATCTATATTCATTACAATCCTGAATTCAACAGGACTTCCTTTTGAGTACATTACTAACTCTGGTAAAAGGACAAATTGGAAAATTGATGAATAATGGCAGGGTAATGCTTCTGAAGAAAGTCATAATTATTGTGTATTGGTTTTCCATTTGTTGGTTTACATGGTATTGTGTTGAATGTGACAGCTTAGAAAGGATACCAAAGACAATAGGAGGTTTTTTTGCAATATTCAGGTTTGCAATTGTGCCCAAAAGACACTATAGAAAACATGAAGTATGTTTGTGTATACTTGGTTTACATTGCTACATTTTGGTGATCAACATTTTGTCCTGTAGATATCCTTAATGTCCTTTGAAAACCTTTGGTCTGCAACCCAAGTCACACAAATAGAGCAATACTTCCACTCTGTTCTTCATTGAAGTATGCATTTTGAAAATGATTGGAAACACAAGCTTTGAACTTCACATAGGTGGAATTAAATCAGTTTGTCTTTTTTTTTTTCAGGCTTCCACATGAACCCAAAAGTCTTTCTTTATGTATTGCCATCTTCTGTTGCTTATGGAAAAAAATAATTTTGCTGGCATGCTCTAACTGAACAGTTGTAAAGAAAGGTAACATCTGCAAAAAATTAATTAGACCTACACATGCTCAGGACTGGAATTAACATACATCATAACCAATGCATAAATTTGAACTGATTATTGTACTTGAGAAGGTTCAAAATGTGCTCATTTGGTGTTCCAGAAATTTAAAACATGTGTTGCCTGCTTACATTACAATAGTCTGATTGGATGTTCAAAAGAGAAAAGTCAGCAGTTATATATTCTATATCCTCCCTGAATAACATGAAAAGATTAAATATATTAATATCTTTAGGACTCGGTGTATAGAACATTAATCTATGAATATATGGAATTGGGCAATGAAGGCATATATATTATTTCAGAAAAGAGTGTTCATTTATTAAAAATATATGATTATTTCTGAAGTATTTCAAAGGGGATTAGAGATTTCAAAACTACAGTCTGCTGTGCTGTAAAAGGGAATATTTGTCTTTATAAGTGTTCTTCCTGACATTTAAAGCTAATGTGACAAGGAGTTTTCTTGCCTATTGTTTTACCTACATGTGCTGGCTTATTCAAATATGTTGACTCAGGAATGTTTTTGATGAAATGAATTTTCATGGCTTGCTGTTTAATATTAATTGCCTATTCTCATCGAGATATTTTCCATACCTTGTCCTTACTTTGTTAAAATCCAAATGCTGAAAAAGGAAATTTATCATCAGTTCTTGAAGTTGTGGCCATTGCAATATCCCTGATCACCATTGGTGATCTGCACAGCCAACTTCCAACAAGCGATGTAAATGGGGAAGCTGACAAGAAGTCACAAATTACAATCATCTGACATTGTGCTTAATGATCACAGATGATTCACTTAACACACAGGCAGAACTGACAAACTGTCATAAGTAAAGCATGGTCATGTGACATTTCACCTTATGTCTATGCCACTTAATGATGGAGCTGCCAGTCCAAACTGCACTCATGGTTTGCCAGTCCCTGATGTACATAATACGGACATTTGCCAGCCCCACATCTTACCCCCTCAGAATCTACCCAAGGAAAAAGGCCACAGTCTTTTCACATAATTTAGCAAAAATAATTTAGCATATTGTATAATAGCAAAACTGAATATTCTTTTAACTTGGTACTAAACATTAAAGCTATTATGCTCACATTTTCTTATGATGTTTATAATGATTCTACTTTAATATTGAAAAATCAACATAATGTTTACCAATTCAAGCCACGTATCTAAATTTTATAAGGAGATGTACAATTCATTAGTGATTCTATCTTTTGCTAATATCCATTGAAAAATTGCAGCAGAATTTTTTCAGTATGATAAATAGGTGTTGGTGAATAATTATATATGAATAACTCATTATCTTATTTTAAATGTTGTATTTATAAAATAATAAAGAATGGTTACATTGGTCAATTCTTATTTTAAAGACTTCTTTCTTTTAAAGAATTCAATGCAGAATAACAGAAATTATAGAAGAAATACAGAAAACCAAATCTTTTAGAATTTTATAGAATCAATACAGGTTTTTTCTGTTTATTATATATAAGAAATCTATCCATACAGTAGAATTCATAGCTGTTTGGGGCTCAAAGGCAATTTTGCAATTTCAAGAGCATATTGTCAGTAACTAATAAGATGGTTGTCATTTGGGGCATTGTTGGTTACTAAGATTAACTGAAGGCTAATTGGAAAAGGAGCTCCTCACCAAAGGAGGCAAGTTTCTTATTACTCTTCAGTTTATATTTCTTTTTGTTTTTCCTGGGCATTCCCTAATGCAGTGGTTCTCAACCTGTGGGTCGGGACCCCATTTGGGGTCGATTGACCATTTCATGGGGGTCGCCAAGCAAGGCTGTCTGCCATTTTTTTTGTCCGCCATTTTTCTTGTCCGCCATTTTTTTCCCCTTTTCCGGCGGGTGCCTTGTGCTGGGCCAGCTGGTGGTCGGCCTGCTCCGTCTCTGCCGCTTGCCAGCTATGCCTCAGCTGGCGCAGGGGGCGGAACCACGCATGTGTGGCGCTCCCGGGCAGGGAAAGTCCTCGACTTACGACCGGTTGGGTAGTCCTCGACTTACGACCGGTTTAGTCCTCGACTTACAACCGGTTTAGTCCTCGACTTATGACCGGTTTAGTCCTCGACTTACGACCGGTTGGGGTCGCGGCATTAAAAAGGTTGAGAACCACTGCCCTAATGTAACATTAGGCTGCAAATCTGGTCTAATTATTTTCTAGAATGCCTATGAATGCTGGAGGACTTCATTTAAATAAAATACATGTGGGCACTCAAGGTTTGTTCTGCAAAATGTTAGCCCCCAATTTATTTTTATTTTTTTTAAATATTGGCCAAGAAACCTAGGAATCCAAAGGCAGATCCATTAATGCATGGTGGTCATAAGTACATTGGGAATACAAATGAAAAAAAAAAAGGTTCTATCTGAGGTTCTTGTTTTGACAAATGAAGTTACTGGATTTCCTTAATCATTGACCACCAAACATTTTTAAAGTCATATGTTGACAAAAATTGGTCAGGGAATTTCCAGTGCTATGTAGTTGCTGAATGGACTGTTAAAAGATAAAGGTTCCTTTTACTTTCAACAATTTCCTTCAATATCAATAAAGGATCACACATACATTTAGATCTCTATCTTTTTTGTCACTTACTCAAGTCCACGTTTCTTTTCTGCCAAGCACAATATGACAGTACATTACTATAACACAGATTCAACTGAAATGTTGAAGTGTGAATTTGAGTTGTCTCTCTTCACAGGAAAAGAAACTGTTCCCTTTATATCTTCCAACAATAGTTAGAAAATCTGAAAGCAGTGGAAGTACTCAGACTCTCTGTGTTAAAGCCCAGAGATCAATTTAGCTTAAAATGCTTTCATTCTAAATGTAAAGTGAGAAGTTATATAACTTCCTTTACATTATGAAATCTTTTTTGTAGCAATCATGGTTTTCCTTCGTATACCAAGAGACACTGTTTCTTATCAGATGAACCTTGGTTTCGAACAGTGGTTCTCAACCTGTGGGTCGGGACCCCATTTGGGGTCGATCGACCATTTCACGGGGGTCGCCAAGCAAGGCTGTCCGCCATTTTTTTTGTCCGCCATTTTTTTGGTCCACCATTTTTTCCCCTTTTCCGGCGGGTGCCTTACCTCCCTTGGGCTGGGCCAGCTGGTGGTCGGCCTGCTCCGTCTCTGCCGCTTGCCAGCTACGCCTCGGCCGGCGCAGGGGGCGGAACCACGCATGCGCGGTGCTCCCAGGCAGGGAAAGTCCTCGACTTACGACCGGTTGGGTAGTCCTCGACTTACGACCGGTTTAGTCCTCGACTTACGACCGGTTGGGGTCACGGCATTAAAAAGGTTGAGAACCACTGGTTTAGAATAAAGTATCTGTTCATGTTTACTTGTACACTAAAACCTTCAGTTAATATATTCCTTTAAAAATGTCAAAATAAAGTTTAACATGTTTCAAGGATTTTAATCTACAAAACTTTTCAAATCCTATGACAGACACCTCCCCAAACCCCACATTTTGCAGTTTGCTTAGTATCCAGACTGAGCAACTAAAGTTGGTTAATCACCCATACTCAACTATGTGTGTGGGGTGGGTGGGTGGTTGTTTTTGTTTTGCTTTTTAGGAACACTGAAAAGTGAACCTACCTTACATCTTGAAGTCAGCTGTTCCCTGTAAGACCAGAAAAGAAGGAACAGAAGAACATATAAGAAACCCAGACGTAAATATCAGGTATGCGTCCCAAAGTCATCATTTTATCAGCTATGTTTCCTGTAGCCCTAGGAAATAGATATAGATGTACAGTGGATGTGTGTGATCCCTGATTAGGGTGGAGTGGAGTCCATTAGTGTACAATTTTGGTTTTGAGAACTTCTGCATATCATAGTCTACTGATTCAGATATAATCTAATTTGATCAAAGAGATAGTTACTATTGAGGCCAAGAAAGAAGGAAAGTACAAAGGCAGAGCTTCCTGAGTTTTCAAACTGTAGTTTAGGCAATGGGAAATATTATTTCTATTTGTAATTTTCTGGAAGCCACCATTCAAATGTTAAGAGATTAATTAAGGCTGCCGCAGGCATATTTCTTGATTAGTACATTTCTCTCACAGAGAAAAGGGTATTAGTTTTCATACAAGTAACTTTGTAGCAAGACATTCAAATTTCACCACAGGCCTCTCAAAGTTGCCTTGATTTGCTGAATGTATCTAAGCAGGTGGTGCCTACCTATTAAAAACTAAAGTGCTCTCTATCCTCCACTTTACAGACAAATCCATCATGCTCTTTGACATATGAATTCAATTGGATTAAAGCCATTCAAGGAGTACAGATTGTATTCCCACTGGGCTGTTACAAATCATGGAGATTTCCTCCCATTAGTTTTAATTCAGATTTTTCTTTCAAAAATGCATGAATAAAAGAAAAAATGCAGAATAGCACAGGGAAAAAAAGATGATGGTGCTGATGGCTAATACACTGTATTACTTGCAAATTTTATAATTATTCAAGATACGTTTATTCACTGGCTAAAAACTATATACAATGGGTGCTACAATCCAGCTAAAATAATCTCATTTCATTGCTTGATCCAAATGGATTTAGTGAACTAAGAGAAGATCAGGAAGTATTAAGTTTCAAACTGGAGTAAATAAACCTTAGATAGCTTGCTCTGATAAGTAGAAACTCAGTGATCTCTAATGTCTTCTCCAGGTTTGCTAACTATTTATTTAGAATATTTCTAAAATGCCCACCACACACAAAAAAGCATTTTGGGTAATGCAAAACATATCCTAAGGTAAGAGATATATTCTCCCCATTACCACCCACCACTTTTGCTGTGTTTAAAGGAGACTTAATGTTTGAAGTTTAGCACTTCATAAATCAACATTGTTGCATTGTTGTCTTTCATTTCACTGAAGGTCATTGGTGGGAAAAAGTCAAAAGTCACTGAAAATGAAAGGAAAGTTTTTTAGGAGGGCCAAACCCAAAGTATTTTTAGGTGAATTACTTTAATTACTACTTTAAACCAGAGCCTCATCAGAACAGGTAGTATCCAGCACAAGCAATCCAAGCTGAAGACTCTTAATCATCATTTCAAGCCATTTAGCTACACAGTTCTATAGGCTTAAATGCTCCTGTGCCAAGGATTCTTTAACATTTGTGGTTTTTCTTTCTGAGAAGTGGTTGTTGCAACATATTACACTTGTCTCATAATAAAACATTAAGTTTAGCCCAAGAAACTAGAAACTCACCTTTAAGAAAATAGTGCACATTTGCAAATTAATGGGAAGCAAACAGCCAGCATACAGTTCCTAGTAAATGAAATATAAATATATTATTAGATGTGTAATTATACAGAAATAATAAGTGCTGAATGCATTTTTCAGTCATTCCTGCCCATTGGTAACAGACAGTTGTACTATCTGAAAGCCAAAAAGTCCTTTACAAATTCTCATTCAACCATGAAGTTCAATAGGTGAGCTCTTCACTATCTCTCAGCCTGAATCTTGCAGGATAAAGTGACGAATATGAAAGAAATATATATATTCCACTGTGAGTCATTTGGAGGAATAGTAAGATACAAATGAAGTATTTATTTACATGACTTCTCCCTTATGTACCTAGTTATCTGAATAGTATTTCTTCTTAAGGATGTCACATCTGCCAGGGATTATTTGTGCAGTGATTCATGTGAAGGTATTCCCTATTCAAATATCCCAATTGTGGAATTGTCTCCCTGTTCAGTTATGGTAGCTGTCAAGCCTTTCATTGCCAAATAAAGACATGTCTATTCTCGTAAGCCTTTGGTTAAGTTTGTGTTACTGTACTTTCTGATATTCTATAAAATGAGATATTCTTCCTGTGTAAATAGATTTAAAGGTTTAAGGGTTTTAGAAGGTTTTTATTGTAAGTGGATTTAAATTGTTGTAACTCTGGGGTTTATGAGAAAATGGGCTAGAAATATTATGAAATGAACAAATTCAAAACAAGCTTTTTTTGTAATTGTTGTGATACATGAAACATTTATATTTATGATGTACAGAATATATCTGTACAATTTAAATACTACATTTGTTGGCATGCATTAACATCAGTTTTCAGTATGGAGTGAAGTAAATAACAACCCTGCAGGAAATAGTGTATTTTAAACTATGTATTATGATTTTTGAACATCTTCATATTGACAACAATGGTGCCATGCAAAATGTTTGGCATCTGAGATAGGGTCAGGTGAAAAGAAAAGGAAGGAGGGAATCCTTCTGAAGTCCATGTGGAACAAAATATTCAAATACTTATCCACAATTACTCTTTTGTGTGCTGATTTTAAATCAGTAACTCTAATATTTACTGCATGACATTGAAATGATTCAAAGTAGTTAAGATATTTACAAACAGGTTGTAAAGGTTTTGTGAATGGAGAAATGACTGCATAGCAAAACTTTTATTTTAGGGTGGGTTGTTCGCTATTATTCTTTGTCAACATTATCAGTACTGCTGATGCTGGACTATGGTGTCTAACAAATCAAATGTGACTCACTTATTGGACCAAACAATCAACATTTGCATAATTTGCGTAACTTGCATATTATTTGCTAGTAGAAAATGTGCAAACTTAGCTTTTTGTGTTTTGAATTTCAAGATTGGAATGTATAGTAAACTAATATTTGACCAGGCACCTAGTTAATGAGGAATAGTGTAACTGGTATAGTGGCATTCCTTGTCTCTACTACTAATTCCCATCTCTTTCTAATAAGGAGAGGGATTTCTTGCATTCCTTAATTGTTTTGCAGCAAGCCCTCTAGGAAATAGTAATAATAAAAGAATCCTTCTGAGATATTCAGAAATATGAGCTCCAGTGTACTCTTTTCTTAAATAATTTTATTAGACTTATCAAAGTGTAAAATACAAATGAAAATGAAAATACTGGGGGAACAGGAAAAAATAGAAGTGTAGGATAAAGGGGGAAAAAAAGAAAAGCATTAACTTCCAACTCTTTTCAGTACAATAGAATAAAAATACTTACAACCTCAAGTTTTTACTTTTGCATGCTTAATATGTACTAGCCATTTCTATTACAATAAACTTACCTAATTAGCAAATCCCAAAGTCTCATTTTTTTCTACCTCAAGCACAAAATACGGAACTGGTTTCCAAGAAGAAACAAAGTTGCATGCCTTCTTTTCTTTGTTTAAAGCAGTTAATTTGGCCATCTGTCAATTCCATCAGTTTTTCCAGCCATTAGTATATCTTTCCATTTTTGCACATAGAAAATTCTGATGTCAACATTATATAACAACAAAGTTCCATTTTTTCAAGTTCTTTGACCATTAAACCTAAAATAAAAATCTTGGTTATATTTTTATAACCATTCTGAGAATCTTCTGTATTAAAATACGAATCTTACCCCAGTATTTCTTTGTTTTGTCACAAGTGCATCAAAGATGATAAAAAAGTTCCTCCTTTATATTTCCAATACATATTTGAGGCCCCTTTATACATTTTTCACAATTATCTTTTTTTTTCCTTATCTCTAATAAAATGCTTCTTAAAATCAATATTTATTTTAACCTGCTCACACCATAAGAAGGTGTCCCATCCAAATCATCCAAATCTTACTTCATGGTCCTCTAATTCAAGTAATCTCTTGCTTTGGAGAGTGATCCACTCTTTCATCCAAACCAAGCAGTAGGCATATAGAAGTACAATTTCAAATCTGGTAAACCTAAAGGTCCTTTTTCTTTGACCTTGCAATAATTTGCATCTACGTTTTTTCTTTGCCATATGAATTTAGAAATACCCTTTTACCATTGTTTAAATGAATTGTCGATGTTAGTTATCAATATTGGTAAAGTCTGAAATAAAAATAACATCTTTGGTAAGACATTAAGATTAAGATCTTAATCAAAGGGATTCTATCCAGTGGAGATATTTCTCCATCATACTCTTATATGCATTATTTTCTCATGCATTGAAAAAAAATTCATTTTATGAAAGACTAAAAGAAGTTTGGTGACTTTTGGTTTGGGTCCTTTATAATGAAGATGTTAAGAAGACAATCTTATGTTCCCTGGGAAAAAATCCAAAGGGATAGAATATTGTGGATCTCCTTCTCTATGGACAGAATGGTTTGGAGAATGCCTATAGTTGAATGTTGGTCTCAGAAATATTATCATCTCTTCTCTGCCATTTGTATTCAGGTGATTCTAAGGTATTTTAGGGTAGGTATAAAAAACATTTTTTCCTAATTCTAGCCTATGATTTTTCATCTCAAATGAGGTGGATAGCAGGGGCTTTTAACCAAGGTAAAAAAGTGATCCCTAGTCTAGAAAAGACTCCGGACTATCTCATCAAATAGATTTCCCCCCTTGAAGATTTTAACCATGAATTAAATAGCAAACTGCCTAGCCCACAAGAGTTTGGTCATTTCATATATACAATCAAAAGACTGAAGGAAGAAATGCAGGGAAATGCTCATAGCTTACAAGTGATGCTTGTAAGCTTATAAGTAACATGTGACTTTGAAATCTCTGATCCATAACAAACACTTATTGGCATGAGTTGTGTTTAAGTGGAAGCAGAATGCATGTATATTTAAGCTTTTCCCAAGTAGAATTGGGTGCTGGAGTAACTTTTCTATTATAACCTGTTTTCATGTGTTTCAGGTTGGGTTGAGTTTGACTCCTAAACTCGTTGATTTCAGCTCACCTTTGACTAAGTCATTGCTTTACCATTCAACTGCTAACTTCTATGCTTCATTTTGGGCATGTATATAGTTTTCATCAGCATTAAAAGTTCAAAGACATTTTAACAGGATCCATTGGAGAAGCAGACATCATTATTAGGATAAGAAGGGAACTGAGGTTTATGAGGATTCTGGCCAGTATATGAATGGTTGGATTGTACCACAAATTGCATCACTGTTTGGTTTGGTAGTAGCAGTGCCTCAGATAGAAGTCCATACAGAGAGTGGTAAACATAGCTGAGAAGATTATAGGAAGCTTGCTTCCCATTATTCAGGATGCTGTTTACAAGCACTATGTGCTTAGAGCTTGAAGCATTGTTAGAGAGCCCACACACCCACTTCACAGTCTGTTTCTGTTGTGTGCATATGTGGGTATATGCATAATGGTATTTTTTTGAGAGCTGAATGCAACAAAATTTCATTTTAATGTATGCCAATTGGTGTATTTAATTGAAAGTGACAATAAAGTTTCTATTCTATTCTATTCTATTCTATTCTATTCTATTCTATTCTATTCTATTCTATTCTATTCTATTCTATTCTATTCTATTCTATTCTATTCCATTCCATTCCATTCATGTTCCTGTGCTGAACTGTACCCAGGCTTCTTATAAATATAGGAAGCTCCCATTCCCACTTGAGCACAGTTGTTCTTTTCTCTGCAGCATCCTTAGTCATTATTCTCCTCTTTGATTTGTTTAAGCTGGGCATTACACTTAATAGCTGTGGGGCAGGAGGGGGGTACAAGATTACATATTCTCATGAACTGGAAGATGTCTAAAAACATAAAACAGAATAGGACTAAATGACTCATAAAATTGGCTCTCTCAGAATTAATGTGTAGACTATTCTGTTTTTAATTTGTTTATAAACTGTCTGGATGTAAAGATAAGGAGTGATGTTGCCCGATTTGTTGATGATTCAAAAGTTTGAACAGTACATAAAGTAAAACAGATTACAGAGAGCTCAAAAACACTTTCTGCACTTTGGTGAATTAGCATCAAAATGACCAATGCCTTTCAATGCAAGCAAGTACAAATGTGCTTTTCATTAATGGGATCTGAACTGGCAATGATTGATCAGGAAAGGGATCATAATGGAGAAGTTAATGAAAATGTCAAGCCAATCTGCAGCTGTTGTAAAAAAAAAAGTGCATTCAATGCTTGGTATCATTAGAAAGGGGATTGAAATTAAAATCACCAGTGGAATAACACCCATGGTAAGACCTTACTTGGAAAATTGTATGCCATTCTAGTCATCCTATCGAAAAAGAATATTGTAAAACTGGAAAATGTACACACACATCTCTCCCAAAAGTGCAAAGAGATTAATTAGGAACCTTGAACAGGTCCATATGAGCAATATATACAGGCTTTGTGGTTTGGATACAGGAAGGTCAGGGTATGATACAAAGGATCATGATACAAAAATACAACATTATGCATCTTATGGGAAATGTTGAATGGGGCTTATTTCCCTTTCTCACAATGGTAGCATTTGGAATCAATCATCAAAATTAAATGTGGAGAGATTCAAAATATTTATTGACACAATATATTAACATTTTGGAATTTGTTAGTATCTGATATGACAACCACCGAGATAGAGGGTTTTAAAGGTGAACTGGGCATATTCATGGAAGACCAGGCTCTCTACACTCTATGGTTGTTTTCTGTCTTTAGAATTGTAAGCATCCTGCTTCTAGGCAGCAATAGCAGAAGAGGACTGTCATTATCTTTCCAACAGTTGTGCAATTCCAGAATGTATCTTGATGTATCTATGGCATGGATTGCTCTAGAAGTGCTCTTCTTGTGCTGTCAGTTTCAGTCACTTGTGTGAGGCTTTATATATGTTGCCTGCATATTAGATATTACTTTCTATGCATGGTTCATGGAGATAATGAAACAAAGATTAGCTGCCAAAATGAAGAATGTTACTCTTTCTTCAAAAATCCATGATACAGACATTGGATTTTGCACTGAAATATGCAAAATATTATTTCATAATGTACACAGCTCATTAGCAATCCTGATTGTTTCTCATGTTTATGAGTCCTAATTCTATTTCACTTCCCAATTATTTTATTAGGACTTGCTTCTATAAAATTATTAACAATTCTGTCTCATCTGGTTGTTCTCTCCCCCCCCCATGCATGATTGCCAGCTGAGAGGGAAAAACAGCTGTTCGTTGAGATGGGAATGAATAATAAGTAATGATCAACCAACTGATGCAGTCTTTTCTATTTTTTCTGGATTGAAAGGTTTTAGCATTTTTAAAATTCTTCATCTGTTATCCTTATCTTTGTGTGCTCTTCATATTTTTGAGAGATACAATGGTAGATACATTTAAAAAAAAGCATGGATGGCAAGATGATAAAACTATGAGTCTTTTGTAAATGGTTTAACTTAAAATGCATTTTGAAAATACTATTACCCGTGTATAAAAATCTACACTGCTGATGAATATTTGGCTGAATTTATTTGCCCACATTTTATACATATACAAAGCTTTGTTATTAATTATCAGTAATTTTATCAAAATCAGTAGATATTCTTAATGACCTGTTAAAATTGCAAAGCAACATGAATTTTGACTAAATAATAAAAAAAAACAAGTGAAGGAGACTGAAAAAAAAATCAGTAAACTATTTTAAAATGTGTTGTGGTAAAATCTGCACATAATGACCATAAATATTTATGTTCAGCCAACTGAACATTAACAAGAGTTTTCACAGAAAATATATTCAGGTCAATCCAATTCATAGATGCATGAATAACTGCATTTTTGGTCGTGTCCCTAGGGATCGTAAGCATTTACAATATACTGTAGAAATTTTCTGTTTTGATAATGTTACAAGTTTGGTTCTCAAGATACAAAGTAGTTGGTCTGTGATCTGTTCATAAAATGTTGCATGAAAAGCCAAAATGTTCTTTGCCCACATATCAAATTTTATCATATAAAACAGAAAAGCATTATTACAATAACTTGTATGAATTTATTAATAGAAAAGAATCACGAGATGAAAGTAAGGATATGCTGCAACTGTAATATCTGGACCCCAAATTAGTTGATTTGGAAATAGTCTGCTTACATTTGAATTGAAACAAACCTGCCTCATTTGATTTAAAGTTGAACCCCAAAATTATGGGAAAAGTGCAACTAACATTGGACTTCTGGGGAAGATATGATGAACTGAAGATAACTTTACTAGAGTGAAGCTGAGAACTGGCAGTGGAAAGAAAAGCTGGTGAATAGGCTGACTCTTAGTAATTGCTCTCTGGACAAGGAGAGGTCTTGAGATTGCCTACAAGTGTTCCAAACAGTTGATTCCCACAAGGAGATTGAAAGACAGCAGTTTAAAACTCTGGAAGATGATGGAATAGCAATCTTGCTCAAACCATGGTCGATGCCTTTAAAAGGACACGAGTTTGCACATTTCTTTTCTAATCATTTTCAGAAATTGCCTTTTAACTGCTGTTAGGAACCTTTGGATTGAAAAGTCTGAAAATACCAAATGCTCCAAAGCCGATCAATATTTTAAGTTTACATGTATGACAAAGGAATGTTCTGTTTTGCAATCCTTGAAAATTCCATGCTTATATGTGTTTTCCTCTCTTTGTACCCATCCTTCCCTTCTGTTGTTATGGCAATCAATTTCAGGACATTGAGAACAACAGTATCAATTTACATTTTAGGCTTATTTAAGAGTTACTAGCATGAGGCAACTATTATATTCCATTGGCCATAGAAATCTTATAAGCCCCTTTTATGCTATCCCTTATGATAACCTAATGATTCTGATGATGCTATTCCTCCTCAGGTAGGCCTTAAAGAGAAAATTACAGTGATGAAGAGGCAGTGGTGAGAAAAAAAGAAAAACTCAGACAACAATACTAATGGAATGTTATTAAGAAGGTGGAAAAGAAGCCAATGAAAATAAAGAAATAAAATTAGTTCTTGACAGAAACCTGGAAAAGGTTATAAGGCATCCAAGAGATATCCTAGTAGCCAGAAATCGAAGAATTCAGAAATTCCTTAGTGTGATTTATAACTGTTGTTAGTGTCTCTTTTTGAATTCTTGATGGAAGACAAAGAGCAGAAAGGTCAAGGAAATCACGATTAAGTAAAAAAATGGGAAATGATGAAATAAGGAATAATTGTGCTGTTTTACTGCTTCCAGGCATCTTCCTTGAAGAACATAGGCCAGGTGTGTTTCATGTTGCTCAAATGTACACAAGTGGACAATTTTTCTTCTGAAAAGAATAAATTGACATCCTGTCAAGCAGCCCATTAGATATCTCTTAAGTAATGTTTTAAAATGTAAAGGATGCCAGCTGGAGATATTGGGGTAACAATGAGGTAGTTCAGGCTTTTCATTTTTCTTATTGTTTGAGTATGAGAAAGGTCAAGAATTGTACACATACCATGCATTAATACTCTCTGACATTAGACTGGTAAATGTTTACTTGTAGAAAGAAGGATTTCCTGCATTCCATATAAACTGGGTGATAAACTGTATCTTAAATATGTTTATAAATGGTGACCACGATAAAATTTTTGTAGTGCATTCTTTCTTCCTATCAGGAATGTTACTATTTGGAATGTCAGTCAGTCACTTAGCGATTGCACCATTCAGGAGGAGCCCAAGAAGGCACTGCAGCCTTCATCACATTTTCTGGGTTTTCATTCCAGTTAACAGAATGTAAACACTCATCAATGGACTGTTTCAAGGTAGTTTCTGCCCCTTTATCATTTTTCAAAAATCTGTAATTATGCAACCCTTTGTTATCCAATTCATTAGCACGCATCACATACGTTTGTTATTAGAGGCAGTGATCCTTCTATAATGCTGGGAGGTATTTATAAATAAATGCATCAGTATAATTAAATATACAATAAACTAATTCATTACTATATTACATTATCCTGGCAATCATGAATATGTCTACTACAAAATGTTTGAACTAATTCAGAGTTCCAAACAGCAATTATTGCTTTCTGTCTGAGAAATGACTTTTCCTTATGCCTTGTGCAACTATTTCGATGTGTTGTTGTTAATCCTTTAGTTTCAAGATAAATTCATTAGCAAGATGCACCTCAGACTGCCTGGTTTTAAAATCCTTCTAAAGAATATGAATACACACATGTGCGCACACACAAAACCTATTTTCTATATTAGAAGTTTGTTCTATGTACTTATATATTTTAAAGTTTTTAATCAGTTTAAGAATCATACAGATAGCCCCGTTAGGTGGCCGCAAGAAATATGAGAAGACTTACAAAGATTTGGGGTAGTATGAATGTGTAACAGGAACATCATAGTGAACAAGGGTTGATTTAACATACTCATAAAATGAAAACTAACTGCAACTATATCAAGCCTCGGGACTTTCCAGATGTCAGGACTTCAATTCCCAGGATTTCCTAGCCAGCTTTGCCATTGCTGAGAATTCTGGGAATTGGAATCAGTAGAATTAGGAAATCTGAGTTAGACTTGTAACAGGACACATGATAGGAATAATACCAAGATTCAAAACAATATAATCATTTCCATGGTTTCTGAATGGATATTATAAATATGTTTTAATGTATTAATATAATGTGTGAAACTTGGAGCCTTTAAATAACAAGCCATGTATGGGTAACACAATGAACTGGCTGGAGTAGGATAAAAATTAAATGAAATTTGAGTATCAGGGTTTTTTTACATATGTTTTTATTGAACTATGTCTAACAAACATCAAATAATTAAATGAACATAAACCCAAGATACATAAAGAAAAAAATATGGAAAATATAAACAACTCTATTAAAATGTAAATAGACAAGTACTGCACATGCAGACATTTACTATATGTGTAAAATATTATGATATTATAGTCTATCCCTATTCAGGTAAGCCATAACATTGATTTAGATTTTATTAACTTGTGATTCCTACCTCTGCTACCTCATTATTTTAATTTTGAGTGTATTTTTTTTCTGTTGTAACAATTGAAGATGTCCTATTAATCCACATCTCAATTATTATGTTATTTAGAGATTTCCAGTGTTGAACAATTATTATTTTAGCTGCTTAAATTAGTCGGTAATAAGTTCCTTATTTTTAAGTTAGAGGCTTGGTCCTGTAAATAAATGCAGTAAGCCTAATTGTTCATTGTCAAGGTAATCAAAATCATTTTATTCAGTGCACATAATACATTTATCCAATATACTTAAAATACAGGTAGGTATATGTAAAACTTTAGTTTAAGAAAAACTTTTGGGTGGTCTTCGAGAGGTACATGTACATTCTTGAGTAAGATAGTTTTGGAAACTTCAGTAGTGTATGTGTGAGATAAATCCCAGGAGTTACAATGTTTTTTATTTGGGTTTTATAAGCTGAAACAAGAAGAACAGTTTAATAAGTATGTGTTTTAAGGAAAGATTTTAAATAATAAAAGAGTTGTAGTGGAATCAGCAGGTTGGCTGCTACTATTCAGATATTAGAAACTTTCAGATTTAGCTGTGGTTCCATAGTCTCAGGCTGTGATTTAGTTGCAGACCTCAGTCTCTGTTATTCCGCAGCTGCTGTTTGAAATACATAGAACTTCACACAAGCCAACAAGAAACATAACACAAAATGATGTGCCCAAGGCAATGGTGGGATTCAGCCAGTTCGTACCACTTCTGCAGAACCGGTAGGTATTTTTTTGTTGCCCAGGCCCAGAATGGACTTCTGGAAGTGGCATCCACACAGAGAACTGGTTGTTCACATATTTGAATCACACCACTGGCCGAAGGCTTATATCCTGAAATAAAATTCTCCTTGTCAAATGTGTTAAGACTGGTATTCCTAGTTATGGTTTTGAACCTGCACTAGAAACTGAGTTTCCTACCCCTAGATCAGCAAATGTTGTCATTGAAAACTTTCTATAGTTTCAGGAATCAGCTTTTTTTTCCTGTTGTTATGGCAGGAGTTTCCTTTTTCAAATCAAAGCCATGTGTGGCATTTGTTGATTGATTTTTATTACAAACATTTATATCCCGCCTAACCTCTATAGAGCTCTAGAGAACTTAGAACACCAATAAAACCATGAAATATAAGCCAACAAATGGTTGAAGAACCACAATTAAATATTTTAACAAGCAGTTTGCTATACACTAAAAGCATTCCTAAAAAGGAAGTCCTTTGTTAATCCTGGAAAGCTATTAATGAGGAAATGAGAGCCACTTGGAGTCCTTGGAGCTCAGTGAGAAATAAAGAGCAATAAATAAATAATAGAATGACATAGGCTTACTTGGAAGGAATTCTATGGCCTAGAGAAGCAGCCACTGAAGAAACTTCTCTTTCCCAATCAGACGAAGCTGTGGAGTCTCACAGTACGGCCTGATTTCAGATATGGTCAGCTTCCTATTATATAAAGCAATGAATATATTGTTGTGAGCTGCCTATGACATTGTATGACATAGGCAGCCATATAAGTCCTGTAAATAAACAAATAAATAAAATATCCTGATTCTAAAGAATTTGTTACTTTAATGATCAAAACAGTGCTGGATTGATGCAACTGTTTTTGAAATTGAGCAAGGATTGTACAGGCCCGATTTTCAGCTAGATTCTCAACTGAAAAAGTAGTCCAACACATATTGTGTTGTCTTGAACATTATTTGGAAAACACATATTTCTGCCTTTCCAACATGCACCATAGAAGAAGTAGCTTATTAAAAGTAGGACTGCACATGGGAGCTGCAAAAGGAGATATATTCATATATACCTTTTGAATCTTTTTTTATCCTGAAGGAATTCTTAAAATTATTTTCAGGCCTCAGGAAACCCTGCATAAAAACTGTAATAATGCCCTGCCCCAAAAACCCTTCACAATATTATTCACTACTAACTTACCTAATCAATATTTTATAATGTTTACAATAGTGAAGCAGCAGGCTAGCAGTTGAGTCACAGGATGAAAAAATTTCCAATGCTGTAACCACTAGCTTTGTGCAGTATATGAAGTTAAAACAAAGGGCTTTTTTTTCACCATGATCTGTTATTGAATCAACTGCAAAAGACGGCTCCACGTGTTCTTACATATATGTCCTATTGTCTGTTTTCAGCTTACCTACTTTGAACAAGGAAATCAGAAGAAGGTGTTTACTAGAGCTTACTAGAATTTGTCTGAATCTGAATGGAACTCTATATGTAATTAGAAACCCTGAAAAATCAGAGTTCATTATTATGATAGATTTCACAATAGATGTAAACTGGGAGCAGAATTTGTATGTGTATTTTTATTGTATCTTTTCTTCTCATGCATACTAGCTAAAAATCTGCATGCAGCTCACATGTAGAATGCTGCACCATACATCATGCTGCATGCTCATTTCATCTCACTCATCCTGTCATCTCATTTATGCTGGAACTTCAGGCATAAACATGCTGAGCATATTTTACCGCAGAATGTTTCATTTGCATTGGAAGATGTAAACATCTTAAATAAAACCTACTGAAATAGATTATGTTTATGCATTAATCAATTAATGTTTAGATATAATAAGAATCTAAAAATGTTCAGGTTACACACATCTAATGTACCATGTAGTCGGAAAAAGTTGAGAGAGAAATATCCTGGGGAAAGTATCAATTATCAAACATTGGGATCATGTGCAACTGCATATGAAAAGCATAAGAAGTTGTTGTTGTTGTTGTTAGTTGCGAAGTCATGTCCGACCCATCGTGACCCCATGGACAATGTTCCTCCAGGACTTCCTGTCCTCTACCATCTTCTGGAGTCCATTTAAGCTCACACCTACTGCTTTAGTGACTCTGTCCAGCCACCTCATTCTCTGTCGTCCCCTTCTTCTATTGCCCTCAATCTTTCCCAGCATTAGGAGTGAGTCCTCCAGTGAGTCCTTTCTTCTCATTAGGTGGCCAAAGTACTTGAGTTTCAACTTCAGGATCTGGCCTTCTAAAGAGCAGTCAGGGTTGATCTCTTCTAGGACTGACCAGTTTGATCGCCTTGCAGTCCAGGGGACTCGTAGGAGTCTTCTCCAGCACCATAGTTCAAAGGCCTCAATTCTTTGGTGCTCAGCCTTTCTTATGGTCCAGCTTTCACAGCCATACATTGCAACTGGGAAAACCATGGCCTTGACTATACATACTTTTGTTGGCAGGGTGATGTCTCTGCTTTTTAGTATGCTGTCTAGATTTGCCATAGCTTTCCTCCCCAGGAGCAAGCATCTTTTAATTTCTTGGCTGCAGTCCCCAACTGTGGTGATCTTGGAGCCCAGGAAGATAAAATCTGTCACTACCTCCATTTCTTCCCATCTATTTGCCAGGAATTGAGAGGGATGGATGCCATGATCTTGGTTTTCTTAATGTTGAGTTTCAAGCCAACTTTTGCACTCTCCTTCTTCACCTGCATCAAGAGGCTCTTTAGTTCCTCTTCACTTTCTGCCATTAGAGTAGTATCATCTGCATATCTTAGGTTGTTGATATTTCTCCGGCAATATTAATTCCAACTTTTGATTCATCTAGCCCTGCCTTTCTCATGATGTGCTCTGCATATAAGTTAAATAGGCAGGGTGACAGAATACAGCCTTGTCGGACTCTTTTCCAAATTTTGAACCAATCAGTGGTTCCATGTCCAGTTCTCACTGTTGCTTCTTGACTCGCATAAGATTTCTCAAGAGACAAATAAGATGGTCTGGTACTCCCATCTCTTTAAGAACTTGCCACAATTTGTTGTGATGAAGCAGAAGTAGGTGTTTTTCTGGAACTCTCTAGCTTTCTCCATGATCCAGAGTATGTTGGCAATTTGATCTCTAGTTCCTCTGCCTCTTCGAAATCCTGCCTGTACTTCTGGAAGTTCTCGATTCACATACTGCTGGATTCTAGCCTGTAGGATTTTAAGCATAACTTTACTTGCATGTGAAATGAGTGCAATGGTGCGATAGTTTGAACATTCTTTGGCATTGCATTTCTTTGGAATTGGAATGTAAACTGACCTTTTCTAATCCTGTGGCCACTGTTGAGTTTTCCAAATTTGCTGGCAAATTGAGTGTAGCACTTTTACTGCATCGTCTTTTAAGATTTTGAATAGCTCAGCTGGAATACTGTCACCTCCACTAGCTTTATTGTTGCTCAGCTTTCCTAAGGCCCATTTCACTTCACATTCTAGGATGTCTGGCTCAAGGTCAGTGACCACCCCATCGTGGTTATCAGGGATGCTAAGCTCGTTCTTGTATAGTTCTTCTGTGTAATTTTGCCACGTCTTCTTAATTTCTTCTACCTCTGTTAAGTCCATCTTTGCATGAAACGTTCCCTTCATATCTCCAATTTTCTTGAAGAGATCTCTGGTCCTCCCTATTCTATTGTTTTCTTCTATTTCTTTGCACTGTTCATTTAAGAGGGCATTCTTATCTCTTCTAGCTATTCTCTGGAATTCTGCATTCAGTTGGGTGTATCTTTCTCTTTCTCCCTTGCCTTTCGCTTCCTTTCTTTCCTCAGCTATTTGCAAAGCTTCCTCAGACAGCCATTTTGCTTTCTTGCATTTCTTTTTCTTTGGGATGGTTTTAGTTGCTACCTCTTGTACAATGTTGCGAACCTCGGTCCATAGTTCTTCAGGCACTCTGTCTATCAGATCTAATTTCTTAAATCTATTTGTCACCTCTACTGTATATTCATCAGGGATACGGTTTAGTTCATACCTGAGTGGCCTAGTGTTTTTCCCTACTTTCTTCAATTTAAGCCTAAATTTTGCAACGAGAAGCTCATGGTCTGAACCACAGTCAGCTCCTGGTCTTGTTTTTACTGACTGTATAGACCTTCTCCATCTTTAGCTGCAGAGCACATAGTCAATCTGATTTCTGTGTTGACCATCTGGTGATGTCCATGTGTAGAGCCGTCTCTTGGGTTGTTGGAAAAGAGTGTTTGCTTTGACCATCGTATTCTCTTGACAAAATTCTATCAGCCTGTGCCCTGCTTCATTTTGTACTCCAAGGCCAAACTTGCCTGTTATTCCAGTTATCTTTTGGCTTCCTACTTTAGCATTCCAATCCCCCATGATGATAAGGACATCATTTTTTGGTGTTGCTTCTATAAGGTGCTGTAGGGCTTCATAGAATCAGTCAATTTCATCCTCTTCAGCACCAGTGGTTGGGGCATAGACTTGGACTACTGTGATATTGAATGGTTTGCCTTCGATTCACACTGAGATCATTCTGTCATTTTGGGGATTGTATCCCACTATTGCTTTTCCTATTATTTTATTGACTATGAAGGCTACTCCATTTCTTCTGAGGGATTCTTGCCCGTAGTAGTATACCTGATGGCCATCTGAATTAAATTCACCCATTCCTGTCCATTTTAGTTTGCTGATTCCTAAGATATCGATGTTCAGTCTTGTCATCTCTTGTTTGACCACGTCCAGTTTGCCTTGATTCATGGATCTTACATTTCAGGTTCCTATGGAGAAAAGATCTTTACAGCATCAGACTTTCCTTTCACGACCAGATGCATCCACAGCTGAGTGTCCTTTTGGCTTTGGCCCAGTTGCTTCATTCTTTCTGGCGCTACTAGTACTAGCCCTCTGCTCTTCCCCAGTAGCATATTGGACACCTTCCGACCTGAGGGGCTCATCTTCCAGAGTCATATCTTTTTTTGGGGGGATACTGTCCATGGGGTTTTCATGGCAAAGATACTGAAGTGGGTTGCCATTTCCTTCTCCAGTGGATCACATTTTGTCAGAACTCTCTGCTATGACCTGTCCATCGGGTGGCTCTGCACGGCATAGCTCATAGCTTCATTGAGTTACTCAAGCCCCTTCACCACGACAAGGCAGTAATCCATGAAGGAGATCAAGAAGTAAAAAGACCAAATAATAGAAAGAGTTGTCAGCACACCAAAATTATGTAACATTCATTTTCTCTGCTTCCAGTGGGTCTCTCTCTCTCTCTCTCTCTCTCTCTCTCTCTCTCTCTCTCTCTCTCTCTCTCTCTCTCTCTCTCTCTCTCTCTCTCTCTCTTTCTCTTTCTCTTTCTCAGATACTGGAGCTGACTATCAGAAAACCCTCAAACATTCTTATACCAACCAAAGAGCAGTGTGATCTAACTTGACAGCAAGATCAGCATGAGGTGAAAAGGGGTAAAAGACTTATGGATTAATTTAACCAAGCATATAGAAACCATTCATAGCATATTTTAGTCAGTGATGGCAGTTTTGAAAGCTTACAATCTCTGACACTATTATATTTTTAGAGTATTGCCCAATGACAGAATTTTAAGGAGGACAAGGTCTTTTGCAAACTAGTCAAAGTACACATTTATTCGCATTTGTATTATTTTAGACACTATTAATTTGATGGAGTCGGAAATGAATTCAGGACTCATATCATCTGGTTATTTTACATATATTTCGGATTCAGAGAAAAAGCTGTCTGAAATCTTGCAATTTAGCAAAATCTTGTTCTGTGAAATTTGTTGCTTTCTAGGATATGATATACATTTTGGAAATGGTCAACATTTCATGGAAGAAAGGATTTTTTTTTCAATCGTGATATGAGGGGGAGATCTCTGTTGAACGAGGTAAATTTTATCTTGGACAAGCAACTTTTTGGTTGGCTTATTTTGCATGTGGAAAAGAACACCAGTCTATGGGTAAAATACCTATAGCTCTTGCTGGTAAAGATTTTAAAATCATCTGACAAGTAGTGAAATTTTGTCTAGCAGTGTGCTAATATGCAACTGTTACACTATAAAGAAGATCCTCAAAATTTAGTGAGATAAAAATGATTGAGTGTATTACTTAAATTGTATGGAATTTAAATATTGGCATTGACTTGTAATTGTCAAAAATGATTGATTAATGAATTAACAAAAATATATAGTAAGCATTTTAATTTTGGTACAGTTTATAAACCAGCATTTTAGTATTAAATAACTGAGTGCAGAGACACAGTAAAAAATTCTACTCGGCAGTTTAGCAGTACAATTGTTTGGTATTTTAATATTTTATTCATGAAGTAGTTTTATAATTTAATGCTTTTGTTTTTATTTTTTAAATGGATACAGTATTTTTTTGTATTGATAAAGTATTTTGCCACATTTTAAATACTTAGAAGTGTTTTGCATATTCTTATCTGAGCTGTGTAAATTTTGTCATAGAGATAATTCTGGCTCATTGACTGTAATAAAAGTGTGTGTTTATTCAACTATTCATTTGCCTATTAGTCTTATCCAGGGGAGATATATTATCAAATCCCATATAGCTTTCCAGCCTAGCCTGTAAGCATATACGTCACCTGAAGGATGCCCTTTGCTTGAAATATTGCTATTTTAGTGCTATTCAAAGTAAAAACTGACACTTTTCATTGAAAAATTGCACTGCTATTACTAGATAACATATAGAATCATCATCTACATTTTCTGATAGGACACATTTCTAGACAGTTTTCCTAAGGAATAAATCTACAACTCATGAATGAAGATTTTTCATTTTTCTAGCCTTCAGTTCATTCCATTCTGTTTCCAATAAGTTTAGGATTTCTTTAAAACTTTAAAAAAATATTTCTTCTGATGCATAGGTCGTCCTCGACTTATGACCATAATTGGAACCAGAATTTTCATTGCTAAGCAAGGCAGCTATTAATAGCAATAACAATAGCACTTAGGCTTATATACTGCCCCATAATGCTTTATAGCCCTCTCTGGGCAGTTTACAATGTCAGCATATTGGCCCCAACAAACATTTTACCGACCTCGGAAAGACGGAAGACTGAGTCAACTTTGAGTTCCATCAGGATTGAACTCTAGGCTGTGGGCAGAGTTTGCCTGCAATACTGCATTTTAACTGATGTGCCACTAGAGCTCCTGGTGGGCTGTGAGTTGCACCCAATTTTATGATATATTTTTTTTACTATAGTAAATCACTGCAATTGTTAAGTTGTTAAGAAAATCTACCATTGACTTTGCTCATCAGAAGCTGGCTAGGGAAGCCGAAAATGGTGATCATGTGACCCTGGGATGCTGCAACTGTTATAAATAAATGCTGGTTGCCAAGCAACTGAATTCTGATCACGTGATCTTGGAGATGCTGCAATGGATGGTTGTAAGTATGAAGACTGGTGGTAAGTCATTTTTTTCAGTGCTGTAACTTTGGTTGCTAAATGAACAGTTGTCAGTCGAGAACTACCTGTATCTATTTTGGAAACAGACACACAGAGACACAAAGACGCATAGACACACACACATCTAGCATTCTGCTACTTTTGCATACTTTCTTCCCCCTCCCCCACACTAATGTACCCATGTCCTTGTTTCCTTAGCATACATTATGACAACTGGGTTGCAAAGATATGATGGGCATGAACACCACACTGGCTATGAAATTATCCTCCATTTATAATAATATGACTCAGGTGCAAAAGTGCTAAAACAAATCCAGTAGGTAGGTGTGTGTGTGTGTGCGCGCACGCGCGTATTTGTGTATGTGCATGTATCACAGAAAGCTATGCACTGACATCCATTGTGGAAGTAAAATCAAAGTTTTATTAAAATTACCAAATTAAATGAAATAACGGTCCATTTTTTTGATTAGTCCAAAGACTTGCATACAACAACAGTATGCACCACAACACATGGCATCAAAAGGGATTGAAGGAACAGACATCAAAAAGACGTTCATGAAACACTAGATAAGGGTTTTTCAACCGTGGCAACTTTAAGATAACTGGACTTTAATTCTCAGAATTCTCCAACCTGTATGGGATTGAAGTCCACACATCTCAAAGTTGCCAAGTTTGAAAAAACACTGTACTGGAAAATCAAATTGCTTACTGGCTCAGTATTGTAGGCTAACTCCCAGTTCATGATGAACTGGGCCTACTGCCCCATGTCTGGCAGCTTTTATTTTTGTATTAGAAAATGTGTCTTTCTCTGAGCATTTAAAATAGTGATAGAAGACTTTTATGCTCTAATGGTGATGAAGCTTGCATGGAAGAAGAGTGCAGTCAGATGGAATCTCAGAAGTAAGCATATTTCTTCTTTAATCCATTTGAGGTTTCCTTTCTCTTTTGGAATGTCCTCACTTAATGACATTGTACTTTCTAGGGTCATTGAATCATTGTGCCAAAATAACAGTAATGAGGGCAGGTTTTATGAAGCTGCAAGAGTGGTTAATATGCTACATGGACGCTTTAAGTTACCAGGAGCATCAGTTATTCTCTATGGCATTCTTTCTTTTTTCTTTTTCTTTAGCTACCTCCCAAATGCTGGCTTTGCTGCTGTTCTGAAAGCAAAACAAATTCTAGAGCCAAAGGATAATGTTACCTTCATTGCAAGCTCAGTACCAATTAAGATTTTGGTTCCAGCACCGATCACTTTATCTTACTAGAATCTGATCCATAATTCTCATTAGAACCTTATTAGTTAATATTAATGGCATAAAAATATTCTCCTGAAATTTCAAACCTTTTGAAATGTGATTTAACACAGGAAGTGCTGGTAGTGAAAGCAGTTGCTAAGTCATTGTTACTACTAAAATGCTTGTTGTGATGAAAGACAATAAAGAGTAGTAATATAGTTAGTATCCCTTGTTTGTTTCTTTTTTTGTCCAGGGAGTGGAGTAAAGCATACTGAATAAATTTACTACTGATGATAAACTGCTTTATAATTAAAAAAGACAAGTTCTAATTCTCTTGTTCTACTCTATTGCTTGTTATCTCAGAAGTCTCTAATTAATTTTTTTGTCAGGAGTGGCGTAATATAATCACACTCTTATCATATTCTTATTAATATTGTAATTAATCTAATTTGTAGAATTAGTTGAATTACTATTAGATGGTTACTGACATTTGTACCATACCCTATTCCTTAATTGTTTGCAAACAAATTGCACCACTTTTTAAAAACTCTGGAAGGAATCTTTGATAATAGGCTTCTGTATATGTTGTAGCTGTTTGAATGGTACTGATTTTGCTCAGACATTTATTCCTTTGTCCTATCCTTGCCTATGTTTCAGAAATGCAGCCCTGGGCAAAGTGAAGCCTCAGTTTGAAAAAGTTTATTGTTTCCTCTTTTTAGATGCTAAGTGTCCATGCATTTCCTGATGACATTAATGGTATATCCAATTGCAAATCTTGGCATACAACTAACTGCATAGTGAGTCTCCCATCACCATAAAAACACCTTGGAGATAAGGCCCTGTGGTCCCTCCCACATTGCCTGCAATTGCAAAAGGTGTGCTGGCCTTGCTGTTCACCTGCGCTCCCCTCCAGGTCCCCCCCACAATGCCAGAAGCCACGTCATCCCCTCTTTCCTTTGAGTTGCAAGCCAAGCTCTCTTTATGAAGCCCCCTTGAGGTACCCCTCCCTCCCTTCCTGGTTCTCCCAATACACTCTTGCCTGTCTGTCCCTCCAGTGGCCCTGGCGGCTGCTACTCCTGCCATCAGTCCCCTTCCTTTCGGTCCTGGTGAGAGATCTGCAAGGCCCCAAAACTTCGGAGCAGCCAAACTACTTTTTAAAAAAATCTTACATCACATGCTGCTCCCCCCCCCCCTCAGCCCCTGCGACTGCCATTGCCCATCACACGCTGCCCCTGCAGCACCATGGCTTCTGACTGCCACCTGATTGGCTGGGGGCTATTTGTCCTGTGCAGCCAAAGGCCTGGGACAAAGGGTGTCTGGGTGAATGGGCCAGGCTGAAGGGCAAGGGGTGGAGGGCCAAGGGCCCATTGGCTGGGAAGAATGGCCAGGAGAGGTCAGCAGAGGAGGAAAGCTGGTTGTAAATGGGGTGAGGCGAGTGGCAGGGGGTGAAAGAGGTGCGGCCAAGAGTCCATGCCTAAACATCCCATTCCATCCCATCTATAACAGAAGACTACAACATATCCTGAGTAATGCTAAGACAGAGATATGGGCAAAAGTTAAAGTAAATAAGAGTAAATAATATAGTAAATAATGATTATTATACGATTGCACATATATCTATTTAATATTTTCCCCTTATCTTACATTGAAAAATACAATTGGAGAGCAGTTATATGCTGGGTCTCAGTCTCCCTGTGGATGACTCCTAATAGCTTCTCTCTCTCAAAAAAAGTTGTTGCTCATTAATTCTAATGACATAAATCTCATCATTTTGTAGTATGATATCTGTATAAACAGGCTGCTTCTATTTCTGTTTAAGAGAATATCCCACTATAACATTTAAATGTGTGTAAATTAAAGCTATTTTATGATTTTTACAGCCTGTTACTGTCATTCTTTTAGTTTTCATTCCATTTCAAATAAGCAAGGTTTCTGAGATTCCCATTACTTCATGCAGACCATAGCAGAGCAGATACTCATTTCAGCAATTTCCCAAGTTTTCATTATGTATTTACAGTTCTTGAGGCCAGTTAGATGACATTCCATCTCAACTACTCCCAAGGGACTCTTATGTTCCCAGGCCACCCCTGGTATTTAGGGGACATTTTTTCTCCCTCTGTTTCCAAGCAAGCAACACTTTTTATGGAATCTACATTTTATCTACATTTATCTACATTCTCACAACAGAATGCTTTTTCCCCCTAGCTCTTATCTTCCAAGTCATATCCAAAGGTTAATATAAGATCGACATGTCAGGAATCTATCTCAAGCATTTAGCAATAATCTGTGCCACTTTGTTAGCTGTTATCTGCTGCTCTGAGTAGTCTCTATTAGGACAAAATGCTCCTAGCAGCAATATTGCTTTCATCTATAAAAGACCCTGGAGATTAGCATTATGTAGCAAAGATTAAATGTGAAGGCCTGAGATAATTTAGAATATTTACAGCTGTTTCAATATCAGGTGCTTAGGAGATGTTACATTAATTCATAATAGATAAAATGCAAGGAACTTGTACTTATTTATTATATTTTTTATTTATTTATGTACTTATTTATTATATGTTTATTCCCTCTTTATCCAAAGCCTCCAAAAACTTTATGGAATTCCTATCTAGCTACATTTACAAAAACTACGCAGTAAATGTGATCAGGATTGTGATTGTGATCTCTCTCTTTCTCACTCTCTTATCTTTGTGTTTTGAACTCATTTATTGCCTACTTTTTGGACATACAACTCCTAGCTGGGATTTTGTTTTTGTCTTTAAGTCAGTGTTAACTCCTGGCAATTCCCTGCAGTTTTCTTTGCAATGTTTTTCAGAAGTGGTTTGCCATTGCCTGTTCCTAAGGTTGAGACCAGTGACCAGCCCAAGACTCCCAAGTCGCTTTGTGCCTAAGACAACACTAGAATTCCTGGTCTCCTGCTTTCTAGCCTTATGCCTTAACCACTACATCAAACTTGTTCTCCCTAGTAATAAAGTCAGACAAAAAGAAGAGTTCTCAGTATTTTTTTAAAAAAATGTTTTTTCTCTTAGGGGGATACATGAGATTGCCATTTGTTGCATATCAATTGTTCTGTCTAAACAGCATCTATCTGATCATGAAGTCTTTAACGTATTCACTTCCAGTGCTGTATTTCACTATCGTCTTATAAGTAAGGCTCAGCAAATGCTCTGAGTTTTGTGTTATAAAGTTTTCAAATTCAGTCAAACGTTTTTCTTTAGAATTTCTTTAGAATTATACTGCTTCGTTGAAAATTTCATTTTGTTAGATAAGGTCCAATGTTAATGTCTGTCAAGATCCTTCTAGATCATAGTGGCTCTGACCATTCCATAGAGAACATTTTAAAAAGATTTCCTCTTTGCCTTGTTTACAGTTAAATATTGAAATCCGTATGATCTATATCTTCACTGACTGAATTCCTTTCCCTTTTTACCTTTAGCAGAACAGATGTTTGACAACAAAGCAAGAGGAGAAATCTGGGCTAATTATTTTTCTATGTTTATCTATACTTTAAATGTGCTAATTATTGAAAAATCTCTTATAAATTGTTTATTTCTGCTGGTATCAAGCCAAAGATATTAGTGCAAACCATCTGGAAACTTGCTCCCTCAACAGAAGTAACCCAGCCATAAAATGCTCTAATCCAGTTTATTATCTAGATAGCTTGATAGCACAGTTTGATGTTTGGAACCTCCTTGTTTGTTTGAATCTTGTAATATCTTACATTTAATTTTAATCTTGTAATATTTAAAACTAATTTGAAACTTGCAATATCTGAATTTAATAATGAATGTTATGTGGCCTTTTACCACATTATATCAAGTCCATTATCTGTTTACCTACTGCTTAATACCCAATTTTGATTTTTATTAGAATGAATTGAAACAAAAATTGTCTCTTGGCAGAATATTCATTTTTATGGCAATGATTTTTTCCTAGCCAAGACAATTTTGACTTTCTTCATCTTAGATATTTGCCATTATATTATTTTAAATTGGGGTGTACTTATTTTTAAATAGTCATTTCTTTTGTCAAGTAAATTTCCAGGAGATAGGATAGGATTAAAGTTTTCCATCTGAATGGGTTCTAGCCAGGGTGTCTTAAAAAAGGCTAGTGAACCATAGCCTCCCGAAAGGCCTGACACACCATCCCCTCCTCCAAAAAATCATTTACCACTGCCAGAATCCACCCAAATGTCACCTCTTGGAAGGCCTTAAACCCCCCCCTCCCCAGGCAGGACATGGATCTAAAACACAGGTGGCCGAGCTCACATCTCCTAAGATCCTGTTCACTTCCTCAGGAGCTGTTTCCAAGTAACTAGGAAAAGTTCTACCCTGGGAATTTTCATTGGGCCAGTGTTCACACTGTTATCTTACTTTGAATAGATCTAAGTGACTTTATCTGGGAAGATACCTGGGAAGATCTTGGAAAAGATAATCAAGCAACAAATCAGCGAACACCTGGAGGTGAACAGGGTTTGTCAAAAACAGGGTTTGTCAAAAACAGAGCATGCCAGACAAATCTTATTACATTCTTTGACCAGGTGACAAAATTAATGGACCAGAGGAATGCTGTGGATATAATTTACTTGGACTTCAGTAAGGCATTTGATAAAGTAGACCACAACCTACTACTTGATAAGATAGAAAAATGTGGGTTAGATAGCATCACCACCAGAGGGATTCATAGCTGGCTGACCAGCCATACTCAGCATGTGGTTCTCACTGGAACTGCATCTACATGGAGGGAAGTGTGTAGTGAGGTGCCCCAGGGCTCTGTTCTGGGCCCACTGCTCTTCAACATCTTCATCAATGATTTAGATGAGGGGATAGATGGGGAAATCATCAGATTTGCAGACAACACTAAGCTGGCAGGAATAGCCAACATTCCAGAAGATAGGCTTAAGATACAGACTTGACAGACTTGAACATTGGGTGCTAAAATGAAATTCAATGGTGAAAAAAGTAAGGTTCTACATTTAGGCAGGTATAGTAGCTCAATAGTAGCAACTGTGAGAGGGATCTTGGAGTCCTAGTGGACAATCACTTAAATATGAGCCAGCATTCTAGGCTGCATTAACAGAGGGATAGAATCAAGATCATGTGAAGTGTTAATACCACTTTACAATGCTTTGGTAAGGCCACACTTGGAATACTGCATCCAGTTTTGGTCACCACGATGTAAAAAAGATGTTGAGACTCTAGAAAGAGTACAGAGAAGAGCAAAAAAGATGATCAGGCTAAAACATATAAGGAACAGTTGCTGGAATTGGGAATGTCTAGTCTAATGAAGAGAAGAACGAGAGGTGACATGATAGCAGTGTTCCAATATCTCAGGGGCTACCACAAAGAAGAGGGAGTCAAGCTATTCTCCAAAGCACCTGAAGACAGGACAAGAAGCAACGGATGGAAACTAACCAAAGAGAAAAGCAACCTAGAACTAAGGAGAAATTTTCTGACAGTTAGAACAATTAATCAATGGAACAACCTGCCTCCAGAAGCTGTGAGTGCTCCAACATGGAAGTTTTTAAGAAGAGACTGGACAGCCATTTGTCTGAAATGGTATAGGTTTCCTGCCTGAGCAGGGGGTTGGACTAGATGACTTCCAAGGTCCCTTTCAACTTTATTATTATTGTTATTGTTATCTGTCTTAAAATCAGCAAATTCCTCAACATGACCCCACAGATGAACCTATTTCCCCATGAGAAATCCCAAAAAGATCCCCCAGGCAATTATTTGCAGTTGCACTTTGAGCAGAAAAGTATTTCTCTTTCACTATATGACCACCAGAAGGTAGGCTTTAACAATAGCTCAGGTGAGCTTGTTCTTCATCTTCCTCCACTGGCCCTGTAGGCATCTCTTGATCCACTGCATTTCTCTCATTTCCTCCATAAAACAAGGGGAATGACAAGATCCACAAAATGAAAGAGCTACTTGGGTCAATCCTGCCCAGGACCACAGTCAGCTTCTTATTCCAGGCAGCAACCAGTGTCTCTGCAGGACTGTACAGCAGATCCTCAGTTATAACCTCTGTATCCTTTTGAATCCAATCAGGGTCCATTAGCTGCTGGGGGTAGAACAATTTATTAGATCCCGTTTCCCTGCAGAGGGATACAGCCATAGAGAAGCTCATAGTCACCAGACTGTGATCTGACCATGACAAGGGGAGCAAAAAATAGGCCCACCAATTCTAAATCCACCACTAATTTTAAACAAACAGACAGACAAACCAACCAACCAACCAAAACAGACATTGAGTGATTTGCAGTAGCTAAGGAGAAACACAAACCAAGCACATAAATTAAAATACAGTAAGAACTAAAACAAACAAAACAAAAAACAATATCAATAAATCAGTTTACTATAAACCATCAAAAATAGCACAGTATTCAATATTTTTCAGAAAGCTCCAGACAGAGCAGTAACTTGTGCCCCAATTGAAGCTGGGCAAAGTTCTTCTCTCTGACCAAGATGTACCATATTTCAACAAAACCAGCACTTCTAGCTATTATAAGCAAAAGTGAGTATTTTAATTTTATAGACAAGCAGGTTTTTTTTAATCAGAAGCAATATAACTGGGGGAAAATGGCATATTAAAAAAGTTGGATATCTCTAGAATGAGAATACATGGATGAATGGGCTTTTTTTGGCATTGAACACTTGGATGATAATGGCACACACTTTGCATGGTAATCTTTTATGATTATTTATCTACTTCTATCATGTCATTGCAATGCTCTGTAAATGAAGAATTATAAGGCTGAATGAGTTGCTTGTATTTTAATGAGAGAATAGAGCAAAACAATGGCTAATTCCATATTTTTAAAATATATTTTAATATATTTTTAATATAATTAAAATTTAACCATTTTTCTTAGCTGAAAAATAAGGATTATATATAGCTCTTTCTTAATGTTATTTCAATTTTTCAAATAAAGAAAAAGAACAATACAATGATATTTTATTTTTTTTTAATCCCATAGATCAGGATGTTTGTTATTGTTTATTTTCTGCTGCTTCATTTTCACAAGCCATTAAAGTGCATTGTTTCTGCAAAACATTTGCTTCTTACAGAGATAAAGAACCCAGAGGCATTCCCGGAGTAAAGATAATGCTGAAGACAAGCACTTTGGTGCATACCAGCTTCCAATTTATGTATTTTAAATTAATCTTTTTAAAAAGAGTACTAAAGGGAATAGGAATCTTCTGTGCATGAAGGGCTGGGTTTATTACACATATCAGTATGTATGTGCGCCCTCCTGGAGACCTCATGTGCAGAATTATAGAAGCAGTAATCAGGAAAGGAGGACACTTTTCCCCCTTGCAGATAGCAAACACAAAGCAGCAAGAAGAGGAGGAGGAGAAGAATAACATTTGGCTCTTCTCTTTCTTTTAGAACAATAGACTGTACCATAGAACCACCCACTCAAATGTACACTACTCTTCCTGCACTATTATGGCTGTTGGCTTTTACAACTGAACCCATTCTTCTTAAATTCCATTTACGGCAGGTAATAGTCACATTGTGCAATGTCACCAGTACATACTCTGAATATGTATCAGCATACCATATATATCCATTAATGGATGAGATGTAGGCAACAATATAAAGGCTTGCAAGGTAGTCACTACATTAAAGATTTTAAGTTGCATAGAATAGTATGAATATTTTATATATTTATTTATGTATTTTAAATTATTTTTTTTAAAAAGAGTACTAAAGGGAATAGGAATCTTCTGAGCACGAAGAGTTATGGCTATAAGCACATCTGTAACTATGTGTGCCATCCTGGAGACCTACCGGGCAATGATTTTACTTGTGGCAAACTAGCCAAAATGTGCAAAAACTAGAGGACAGCTCTCACTTTATAAACCAGCAGGATTTTTATATTATGTAACTATTATATACATGTCAGACAGCATTAATTCTAGCTCGTTATAATGCTGTGCCCACAGTAGTCTTGAAGGGCTGGTATAAAAGAAATCCTATATGATCTGAGACTGGGCCATTGGAACCACAGCTCATATCCTGCTGTATTGCACCCTCAATAAGGACTCACAGACTCGTTTTATAACACCTTGGCAAAATATCTCGGAAATGCTAATCTTTTTTATGTACAACTATTCTTATCGGATCAGTATCTTATCGGATACAGTTCCTTTGAACATAGCTACATTGTGTTGTACTGTGTGAAAATTAGGTAGACTCTGATGATTTCACCATCAATTGTAATACAATACTGTGCCCTGTCCTGTCCTGTCCAGTTTTGTTTTATTTTATTCAAGGTTTAACTTTTATTCCGGTCCGTGATTATAATAAATATTGATTGATTGCAAAACCTAACATTTAGCAGTGGTAATTGGGATGCAATATGTGGCCCAGGTACATATGAGGCTAATTTACACCTCTATCTTACTAAACAGTATTATATAAACACCTTGTTTGCCAAGAACATGATATGCAGCAGGTGTCAATTTTTATGGGCCCTTTTGATGAGTCTATGACAAGATTTTGATTTGTAAGAGGAGTATATAATAAATAGGTTATTATATGTTATAAATTTGCTGAAGATATCTGAAAATGCAAATGGTTTGGAAGTTCAAGTCATGAAAGCCAGAGGCTACCATAGCAAAAAATAAATAAATAGATAAATCAGTATAGATTTTGCACTTAAAAGACAAATTACCAGATTCGAATTACCATGTTTTGGGCATGTTATACCAAGTGCTCTCTCTCTGTGTTGGAAAAGGTGGAAGTAAATAGAAAAAAACCAAAGGATGACCAAAAGCAAGTTGGATGGACTCAATTATAGTGCCAAAGGGTACTATGGCACTTTTGGAAAATATGAAGGATGAAGTTGAAAACAAAATGTTCTAGGGAAAATCTATTTGGTCACTAAAAAATGACATTGACTTGAATGCAGACAATTAATAATGATTCAAACCCTTCTGAATATCAATATATTCAATTAAATCTTTGATGAATTGATGGTCTCTGAAATGTCTATAGTTTTGAATATAATATTTTTAGAAGTAAAATCAACAATTCCGCTATATTGACAATTGGATAAATAATACTTTATAAGAAATTTGGAATAAGGAGCTAGAACAGTCAATCCTAAAAAAAATCAGTATCCTCAAGGTAATCTTCAGATTCATTACTTTTTCAGATTATACCAAATGTGTAAAAAAGAAAGGTGAGTTATGTAACTTTTTGTGTTAGAGATGCAATAAATTAGTGTAAAACACATCTGATTCAGATATGCCTTTAATTATTTTATATTGATTGAATATATTTGGTATCATTAATAAATATATAGTAAGGGATATAAGCATGCTGTTGAAGTATATTCCTATAATGTGGGCCCTTTCCATTGATGAATAATTGTGGATTGCTTGCTGCAGGTTTTTTGAAAAACAGTAGAAAAATGTTATTAATTCGCAGAAAGATACAAATACAGTACCAAAGGCTGGTTGACAAAACATGCATACTCTCTGAACTAACCTAGTGGAATGGCTGTACAATATGATTTCATGTGGTTGAGATTTACTTAATTATTTAAAAAAATGAGCAGCATTGTTTGTTAACGTTCAGTATTTAAAAAATGAGCAGCATTGTTTGTTAAGGATATATCTCTTGGCTTTATTACATTTAGCCATTATTTTTCTTTTCTCTTTTTTTACTTTATATGTTTTGGTTTTGTTGTCCTAAAGCAATAAAAGAAATAAAAAGAAGAAAACATATAAACATTTTTCACTTCCATTATGGTATCTTTCACATGTTATTTTTTTCTCAAGCCACTTTGCATAAGAAAATATTATAAATCCTCTTCTCATAGATAACATTCCTGTGTTACAATTTTCAAAAAACACAGAAGCATTGTAAAGCTAATTGATTTTTTATACAACTCACTGCAGCTTAAATGTAATTTTATCATTTTGCATTTCAATATAAAGGATTTTATTGTTATGCTTATATAGTTTATTCAGTTTTTCCATTCTTAAAGTGAAATATCTTTGGATATCATAAGACAAGTGGTTTTCATGTAAACAATTTCACATTTCAAATCTTTTCCCAATTTTTTCATTTAGATATTGTGTCCAATGTGAATAGTTTACAACATTAGGCATATGGCCATTTTGATGTGAATACCCAAACTCAGATTAACCCTAATGGAAAAATTGTATGTACATTGCATGCATGTTATAAAACCTGATACAAACAATTGAAACTGAAATCAAAAGAGAGCAGCTTTCACTTTGATAGGAACAAAAATATTTGTATTGTCAGGTATCTGTTTATTTCCCCTTTCATTATTTCTGTCCTATTTCAGCTATGAAAAAGTTGGAAACGGTGTAAAAAAAACCACAGAAATAAAATATTTTAGGATTATGTTAGCATCATGACAGGCATCTTTTGTTCCTTTCTGGTTCAGATCTTACCTTGCTCTTTTAGAGAAAAAGAAAGATAATAAACCATCTATCCAGGTATTTCATTGCACATTATTATCTCTTGATGAAAATCTAGTGACAGTGATGAATCTAGAGTACAAACTACAAGCTGTTTTAGGACAGCCAGGGTATCACTCAGCTGGACAGATGCCCCTCTACAATCAGTATTGTCTGGACTGAATCTTAAGTTTATCAGCCCTCCTCTGGTCAATTACTCTGTTCAAGCCCTGGTTCAGAACACTAACCATCTCACTTGGTTAGGTAAAATAGAGAAGTAGAGCAGGGTGTTACTTTCATATTAATGGCATCTCAGCTTAATCCCTGGACGATCTCCCCCAACAGTTTCATGAAGATGTTAAAGAATAAAATAGAATCCTGAAGAACTGCATAACTCAACAACCACGAGGCAGAAAAATAGCTCCTCTGCAACCCCTTCTGGAAATAAATATCCAAATAGGAATGAAACTACCATAGTACAGTGACTCTACAACTCAAGTTTCTGCAACTTGTCCAGGAGGATATCATGGTTGATAGCAATGAAAGATGCTGAGAGGTTCAGGACAACCAAAAGGATCACACTCCACCTGTGTTTTTCTTAACACAGGTCTTCCTATGGGTGACCAATGCAGTTTCTATTTCATAGTTGGACCTGAAGGCAGATTGAAACTAATCTAGATTGAAATCTGAAAGATAGAATAATCCTTTAATTCAGTTTTCTTTGTATAGCTTCTGAAAAGGCCATGAACCAGAGACCTTTAATCAGGCAGACAAAACTAGAGTTATAGCAGCAAAACAGTTGAAAATGGCAGCTGAATGGATTCTAATTATGTAGGACGTTAAACCACTAGATGGAATCAAAAACATATTTTCTTTCTCTCTTTGATGCTGTCTAGTGGCCATCACAATATTTGGAGTCCCAATCTGGTTGCTCTACAGTGAATTAAAAGCTAATCAGCTGAGCTTGGTTCACACAATACATTAAATCACAGAAACCCTCTTGAGAGTTTACACTAACCATGTTGTTTGTTGCATGTTGTACAAATGTGCTCACTTGGTTTTTATCTGCACCGCAGTTCATTGCACTGCAGGAATACAGCTAGTTAATTAACAGTACAGGCAAATAACTTCCTGTATTTTGTTTAATTAGTATCCAGTAGAAGATTGGGAAAGTAGACTAAGGTTGCTTATTTAAAAAGTGCATTAAAGTAGCTGTCCAAGGTTTCAAGCAATTCTTAGCTAAATTTGCTCTTTACTGGATGTATGTACATATTTCTACAAAAAGCTAAAGGAGAAAATATCAAGTGGACCAAACCAAACTTATATATGCAGGACAATAGTTTCTACTTTTTCAAATAGTTTCTAATTATGCTAAGCTTGTTATTTTGAGTATATACTGAATAAATCACTTTAAGTCCTGTCAGAATCAATTTAGTGGATGTATTTGCTTTTAGAGGTAGGTAAATAATTACACAACCTCTTTTAATAATAAATAATTACACAACCCCTTTTAATTAGATGCTTTGTCAAAGGGCTTTATCTGAATGCTGACATTAGCATGATAGGAATCACAGGCTACTGTGAAAAAGTATTAAAACTCCAGCAAATTCTGTGAATCTGCTGATGAAACAAGTAAAAAATATTTTGAATCTGTTATTTTGTTCCCTCACCTAGATAACTGTGAGAGTAGTTTCAGTTATGTAAGAACTGAAAAACCATTAATAGAGAAATTTTGACAAACTTGTACAGATGAGTATCCTTATTCCCTAATATTTCTCTACTGTCTTCAGAAATATATACAGAAGATTAGAATTAATACAAATGCTTTAGGCTGCCAATACTATTTGTCAATAAAGCAATATTCATGCACTATAGCTAAAAGAGCAAACTTTTTTTGTCCTGCTCCAGAGGAGAGGATAAAATCTAGTGTACACTATTAAGCAATAAAATATAAAGGATGGCAGATGTTGCTGTGCTGGCAAGAAGAAAAATTAGGAGACTTCTCATAGAACAGACATGTCAAACTTGTGACGTCACGTAATGTCGCGCAACATATTGGAACGGTTTTGCCATTGCCGACAATGGGGTGGGCGCGGCTTCTGCATGATGCATCTGGCCCGTGGGCCAGCAGTTTGATATCCCTGCCATTGAAAGAAGGAGAAAGTGTAAGCCAAAATTATTCTAGATACCACTGGAAACTTGAAAACTTGTTGAAAACTTGCTTTTGGTTTCAGGAGAAACTGGGGAAAAACTCTCGAAGTGGTGATTCAGGAGAAGATATACTGAAATAATAAGTGGCAAATGAAAGTTAGTTCATCATAGATTACTTTCCTGAGAGAAAGCTCATTTGGCCACCCGACAGGAGAAAAAACTAACCTGAGACAGTGAGAAAACTAGTTAATATAATTATCCATTACAAGTATACTGCTCACAAAAATAAAGGGAACATTTTACCATGGAACTGAAGGGGTTTGCGTTCCCTTTATTTTTGTGAGCAGTATATATTTAATTCTTAAGCTTAATTCAGAGCTATACTTTCAAACTCTGGGAGGCCATGGGACCTATTATTCTGATCAAGTGATAAATAATTGTTTAAGTTTAAATGTGATAAATAATTGGTTAAGTTTAAATGAGCTTTCCTTAGATCTTACAGATCACAGTTTTAAAAATCCTGATAAGAGTATAGAAACAGCAGTGCATACACCTTGAAGCAACCCTCTAAGTTGAGGTTACACTGTGGTTCTATTTCAGGAGAGTGAAAGCCTTAGTCTTTAAAACCTTGCTCGACCATAAATCAGACTTACTTATTACCTTTCCCTGTTGTTTATTTTTTAAAAAGGGAAGTGGAGATGGTAGCACCTAAGTTATATTAAAAGCCTGGAACTGAAAGTTATATATTTAATTTTACTATCCATGTCAATAAAGGGAAAATGTCTTGCAAACCTACCAATTCCTTGTGACATTCCCAAAGAGAGCAAATGCGCTTTCATAGTTAAGAGTGGATTTCAAGGGTAGGTGCTTTTTCCATAGACATTTCAAGGGTAGATTTCAACCCAGGCCTAAAATGATGCATATTATATTTTATTAGATATATGCTGGAGGTGGCTGATGGGGTAAGAAGACTCCATCCCTGTTCCATCCATCTCTTAGCTCGCTTAGTTTTAGTAAAGTTTTTAACAGTATTCTATTCTATTCTATTCTATTCTATTCTATTCTATTCTATTCTATTCTATTCTATTCTATTCTATTCTATTCTATTCTATTCTATTCCAAAGCAGAACATCCAGATTCAGTCACAGTTTTGTTCCATACAGTATTAACCTGTTATGTGTTCAAGATGGACAGTGATTAATATTTATATGTTACTTACATGTAAGGGTGTAAGCCTATACCAATGGTGGCGAACCTATGGCACGGGTGCCAGAGGCGACACTCAGAGTTCTCTCTGTGGGCACACGCGCCGTCGCCCCAATCCAGCTGGGTTTTATAAAACCTTTTCGCTTTAGGCCTCTGCTGCTGTGTACAAAAAAAAAGGTTCAATCAATCAGTCAATTTCAACTTCTCGCGGGGAAAAAAAAAAGATATTGCAAAGTTGGAATTGATTGATTAAACTTTTTAGTCCCCAGTCTGCTGTTCCCACCGCAGCCACGCCCACCCAATGGGCCACACCCACCCAGCACCCGACAATGCATAAGTGGATTTTGGGTTGCAGTTTGGGCACTCGGTCTCTAAAAGGTTCGCCATCACTGGCCTATACATATGTTGTATATAGTATGTTTAAATGTGTGTTATGTATGTTTACACTTTGAGAGCAAGCAACTAAATTTCATTTTTACTGTGTGCCATTATGCCCACAGTAAAAATGACAATAAAGGTTATCTATCTATCTGTGTAGTTTTAGTGTTTAATATTTTAATTATTATTATTTACTTGTTTTATAACTTGTAAGCCAGCCCTAGTTACCCTTGTGGGAGAGTGAATTCCGAAGCTCTGGAAAGGATCTGCTCTGTAATTCTCTGGAATGGTCCATAGATCCCTAAATGAGATCACTCTATTTTTTTTTTAGTGGCTTTAGTATCTTTCTTTCAGATAGATCATGCTAAAATTTTAATAGAGAGGGAAAGAAGACAATGGAAGCAAGATATTAAAATAAGCTAAATGGACGTATAAAATATGATCAAGAGCACTGGATATCTAAAATTTGAACTGATCTTTTAAATGTCTCTGGAGATTCTCAGTCATCCAGGTCATGGTTATCCCAAAGGTGCTTTTAAAAACAACTGATCTTTTAAAAGACTCATTTCATTAGATATTTTACTCTTAGTTTCATAGGTGCTGCTGTAAGGGTCTATCCAGTCATGAGGCAGAATGAGATGCAGCCTCACATAACATATGATATATACGGTAAATTTTGATTTTATTATTATCATATTGAATATAATTGTTAGGAATAGATCCTATGGGATTTTCTAGCTACAGTATAATGCCCTAGTTAACTGTCCTTCGGTAGTATCCATTTGGGATTAGATAGGCATGGAGATTCTGCTTGTCACTTTGCCTCAGATAGCAAAGTATTTTGGGTTGGCCCTTTCTGCTAGAGAAGAAGACAACAAAGAGTGATACTATGTTAGGCCAATTGTCCCAGATTTTATTAAGCCACAGAAAATTTGAAAAAGAATGTAGAAAGATCATTTCAGATTCCTTGGCCTTACAGCTTTCAAACTGAAATACAAGACTTGCAAGTTAATCAGACAAACACTGCATCACCTAGCATGAAAATTAATCTCCAGATGATTCTCATCTATTTTATGCTTTAAAGACTCCAATAAATTTCAATAAACTATATTTCATTTTATTGCTTTTCTTGAAACATGAATCGTGTCCTTAAGGAAAATGAAAATTTAATGTCTCTTCTACAGGAACACTTGATTTTATTAGAAACTGCTGTTTCACTACCCATCATATTAGTATATTTAAGGCTGTGTATTTTAGGAAATGAAAAGCAAGAGTCTCTGTACTGTACAAGATAATGTAAGACATTAAGGGCAAGGAATTATTTCTTTTTTTAAAAGTTGCAATCATTTTTGCTGCTTCATATAATGATATATGACCTTAACATACACTACTAAATATACTATTTTAGCATAACTATTTGTGACATGCAAATAGGTTAACTTTACGCAGGATCATATTACTTGCTTTCTATGTCACACAAATGAATCTGATAAGAAAACCATAATGGAAATATTTACTGTAGCAGAGTGGAATAAATAATGAGAAATATAAACATTGAGGAAATCATGCTATAATACAACATTGACCAACACAATCCTGTGGACAATAGTTATAGGTGATAAGTCTGCAGAAGAATAGCTTCCTTCTTAATCACCTTCTGGATGATGCTATGAAAATAATATGTGAACCAGGGCAACGGGCCAATTGTGTAACTCTAACTCTCATCACTTTTCATTGTTGAACTGTATTCCTGTCACCACAGTATCAATTTTTGTAGCAGAAGGATGAAAAACCTTGACTTTCCAGATGTTGCTGAAAAGCAGTGTTGTAGAATACTCATAGGTTTAAGCTTTTGTACAAGAAATCTTTGAAAAGGAGGGGTGTGAATTATCCAAAGTTATTTATCCAAATAACTATTTGTTGAATGTATGTCTATATGTTATGTAGGACATCTATCAGCATTCCATCTCACTGCATATAGTCATTCTTGAGTTATATTGGATCCAAAGAGTCCCCTGATGATAAGAAAGAAGTAGTGTGCTTCCTCAGGAGCAGAAATGTAGTCACCCGCCACCCCTCAAGGAGGAACAAGAAGCAAATACTTTTTCAGAAGTGGAAACAGTTGTAAATAAGAAGTTACTAGAACAGGAGTCCCCAACCCCTGGTCCATGGTTCGACACCAGTCCCTGGCATGCCAGAAACCAGGCCGGACAAACAAGTGAAGCCCTATCCACGGGATGCAGGAAGCAGGCAAAGCCACGCCCCCTCTGGTCTGCAGAAAAACCTCTCTCCACAGAACTGGTCCCTTGTACCCAAAAGGTTGGGAGCCACTGTGCTAGAACACATGAACCATCTTGCCCCACTCTAATCCTAGAGAGCAGAGACACGCAGGCTGTAACAGTGGAGATACAGTGAGCAGCAGGAACAAGAACAGAATAGCTTTGGATGATTCATTAAGAAGAACAAGGTGGAGAATGCTGTGACAGATTTAAACAAGCTTTTTAAATTTCCACTTTCATTTTTAAAAGCCTTTTCCAATGCATTTTGAATCTTCAGGGTATAATTCTAGCTTCCAGGATTTCTGAAATAAACTTCCAACTCCTTGTTCTTCCCTATGTCTTCTCCTAAGAATCATGATACGACCTGGATACAAAGACCAACTGTGCTTCAAATAAAGTGTGTCCATTCATTGAATCTTCCCCCATTGCTTTTTCATCTCCTCCTAGAGCAGCTGCTTCTCTGTCAGAAGGATTTACAAATAGTGTAGCAAGAAAACCCCCTCTTAAGTTTTAGATTTTACAAAACATATTTTTGCTGTACATCTGCAAATCTTTAAGTTCTGAATCCAGAACCAAAGCAAAACAAAAGATGGGAGCTCTACTCCATTGTATCTGCAAAAAAAGTAATCAATTAACTTTGCAGTTCAACCTTGCTTTGGAATTGGCATATCAAATACATCATTCTAAATACTTTTATAAGTATGGCATTCAAGAGACTAGCAGGTAAAATTACAAAAAGCTTTTATAGAAACAACCAATTGGGTTTATATTCATAGTAGAGGCAGGGCTCCTTTTCTCATTTAAAATGAAATATAATATTTAACTGATCTGCTTTAGCATTCATTCTAGAATTCAGGGCTATGCCTATCATTATATAGCAGGAAGATTTGGGGAGATTTGGGGTATAATTCAATGTCAGCAAATAGCTTACTAAATGTATTTTTGTATTTTTGCTATTGGGGAAGAAGAAAGGGACTTATATAGCATTTTGCTTACAATGCCTTGAATGGTGTGAGCCAAAGGCAACTTTGGCTCAACAACAAAAAAAAACAAACAATTTTGGTCAGAGAGCTCTGTTTAGAAGAGTCATCTAGAATCCTAATTTTTTCAATTTACTCTCCTGTTAACTCTGCAACACTATACCCACTCAAAAGAAAGACAACATGCGATGGAGAGTTGAGGTGTTCATACCACAAGTGATACATGATGCAGTGGTAGCAGCATGTTATTTATGTT
This sequence comes from Protobothrops mucrosquamatus, assembly GCF_001527695.2. Lineage (NCBI taxonomy): Eukaryota > Metazoa > Chordata > Lepidosauria > Squamata > Viperidae > Protobothrops > Protobothrops mucrosquamatus. Next base: position 255,468 of record NW_015386648.1, on the reverse strand, counting down.
CCAAACTGGTCAGCATCTTGCTGGGCTTGGAGCCATCATAACTGCAGCACAATCTGAACTTATGTAACCTCAGCATGCTGTTACCAGCTTTGTGGTAGTACAGTAAATTCAGGTGGAACAGAGAGCTAAGGATATGGGGATCAGCAGAGAAATATCTCAAAAAAGTGCTTTGTCTGTGGAAAGATATTGCTTCACTGTGTCTCAGTAATAGACTGATTGGACTCAATTGAAGATAAGGAGTGTCTACACATTTCAGAATGAAGCAGATCCTTAAGCATTACACAGCCCTTTTGAAAATTAAATGTTCAGACAAGTATTCCCACAAGTGCACTTTTTAAGACTTCCAAATTCAAGAGATCCAAATTTTCTAGTTCCTACTCAGTCCCTGCCTTTGCCATAACAGATAGATCAATAGATAGGGAACATAAAGAGCTTACTGGCTAGTTCTCAGCTTTGAAAAATAATTAAAGTTCAGAATAAAACAATTTCTCAAGCATGTTCCAGAATGGACTATATTCATAACAAACTCAAAATCTTTCCTTTCCTTTCCTTTCTTTTCCTTTCCTTTCCTCTCCTCTCCTTATTTTTTTGCTCCTTTTACTCTTTATTAGTTTGTGTTAGTTCTTATGGTTTATGCAAAACATTTAATAGCAAATATTTTTAAAAAGATAATTTGAGATTCAATTTGATAAAAAAATAAGAGTTTATAAGGTATCAAAATCAAGGAGCGTGTATCTATTTCACTTTGGGAGCGTGTATCTATTTCATTTTGGGAGCCTATATTTATTTCTTTGGGGGATTTTGAAAGCATGGAAAGTAGAAGACATTAACCATGTAAGTTTCAGTCAGATAGCTAATTTTTTTAAATATGATCCTGCTTTTTAAATGCTGAAATATTACTCTACCTCTGATTCTAGTAGTTTGGAAAAGAAAGCCCATTGTTAGTTAGCTTATGACATTGTGTGAAGGGTATGCTCTTAGACCTGATTTTCATCCATTTGTCTACTATTTATTTGTTCATGAGGAATCCTTGGTGTTCTCTGAGCTTGGTTGGGGTTTTTTTTTGCAGATGTTTCATTACCCAAATTAGGCATCATCATCAGAGCTAGTGCTAGATTTATTTGTTCAATTTATATCCTTTTTCTCTATTCAGATGGCCCTCAAGGCAGTTCACACTAAATAGAGTAATAGGATCCAATAGATAGGATTACCTTTGCATACTTTATGGTGAACACAAGCAGACAGTCACAAAGATGCACACTGACTTCTCTCATGATGTCATTCATATGGGGAATATAGGAAAACTTTTTCATTGATCTATATGAAAAATATGACCATAGCACCATTTTACTTATGTTAAACTGAGTAAAATTTTCATTGCAGATTTATAGGTATAATGAAAAAACATGTATACCCAAATACTAGCACTGAAATATGTGTATACATATTTGGGATGGTATTAGGTTTTAGACTACAAAATGCACATTCCATAAGAATTGTTTTTGATGTAACTGGATTATTGTTGAAAATTAATGTGACTAGTAGCTTGGTATCCATGACTTTGGGTCAACATTTTGATTGTTTTTAACATTTGTCAAAGCTGTGTGTGTTGCTCAGTGATTAAATAGTCTTTGCACTCATGGAACATTTAATTTCAGGCAATTCTGTCTTGATCCTGGCTGAAACCCAAGTCTCACATCTTCTGGTTGCAGGATTCTTTTCTGCAAACCTTGCTGTTTGCAAAGGACTCTGTGTAACATGAGACTCACCCCATTTCCCAGCAGGCAGCAAGTTAAAGATCTTCATGGAGGCCAGCTGCAAAGACAGGTGTTATTCTGTCTTTTCTTTCCATTTATGTTGCAAATAGGCTTTCAAACAACAGGAAGGAAGGAAGGAAGGAAGGAAGGAAGGAAGGAAGGAAGGAAGGAAGGGAGGGAGGGAGGGAGGGAGGGAGGGAGAGAGAGAGAGAGAGAGAGAGAGAGGGAGAGAGGGAGAGAGAATTTTATTGGCTCATTATCTCATATTTAAAATTCTATTCAATTATTACTTACTATATCTGCACTTATTTATATCCTCTTGGATACCATGATTTCCCTGTCACTCCTGGAACTGAATGCTGAATTCAACTCACAATGTTGCTTTGTCAGATTCCTGCTAGGAAGATCAAGAATTTTGTTCATCTGAACCTGGGCTGGGGAGTTGAATTTGGATATGGATGAGAGCCAAATCTCTGCCAAATATGAGAGTGTTGATGTTCTGACCTCACTTTTTGGCTTGATCCAGCCTATAGATTAGATAGCAATAGCATTCTGAGCTAATCTGATGTAATGGAATATTCTGATGGTACAAGTTGCAGCATGAGGGTTTTGGTGTTTGGAATCTGTTTAAGGTTTCCACTGAACTTCTGTTCCTTATTTTTTCTACAGCAACAGATGACCTGTTACTTCACCATGAAGAACCCAATTAAGAATAACTGTGGAATTGAAATGCATGGAGGAACGCCTTGTGGTAAAGATGGATAATGTTCATTTTCCATCCTGTGGTCTTCTGACAGCCACAGCAGGGTTATGGTCTACAAGGAACCTCTTCTATGAATGTATGTATTGTCCTAGTATCACGAAGAAAAATATAGAGCAAAAGAACCCTGTGAATATACATACATACATGCATACATATAAGACCATATGTTTATAAAGAAATCTCTACATTTCTTCATTAGTTAAAAAGGAGATATGAAAAATAAAGGTCCTAAATTCATTATCTCCACAAATACAGGAATTAGGTTTCTATTTCTTTAAAACAACTTAGTCATGATCATTTATTCAAGATTCCACAACATAAATAGCTTTCTTCAAGTCATATCACAGCATTTCTTGAAGCAGATGTATCAACAATTTTGGAATATACTGTTTTGAATGGCTAATCATAGAAGTATTGGTATATTCAACGTTATATATTTCATATCTTCAGTACATACCCATGACCCTGTATGTATTCAACTTCTCTGCTATCTGATTTGTGACCAATTCTGAATCGGTCACAATATTAAAAAATCAGATTTCATTACTATATGTTAAGTAGGTTAAATGCTATAGTGAGCATTATTCATTTTCTTTTTTAAGAAGGGGGAAAACCTGATTTTTCCCAAACATTTTGTACATTGAAGAAAAAGCTAGTTTGGGAATATTAAAATGTAAGGTAGCCATTGAGATCCAGTTTGGTTTAATGGTTAAAGAAACTGGAAGACCATGAATTTACTCTTGCCTTAGGCCAGAGACGTAGCGTGGGGGGTGCAGGGGGGGCCGGCCACACCGGGCGCAACATCTGGGGGGGCGCGCTCGCACTCGCAGCTCTCTGCCCCTGCCTGGCTCACTCACTCTCTCTGCAGTGCTGGCTGTGCGAATCCGATCCGAGCCGCCGGGTCGCCGCCCACTGTGGGGGGGGGCGCAAATTACTTGCCTTGCCCCGGGTGCTGACAACCCATGCTACGCCACTGCCTTAGGCACAAAGCTATTTGGTGTATTTGGGCCAATCCCTCTTTCCAGACCATAGGTAAGAGGCTTAAAGATACCATGTATATGTTGTAAATGTTCATATACACTGTTCCATTAAAATTTCATTGTCTCTGGGTTTTTGAAAAATGGATAAATAAATCTGCACATAGATTTGTAATCTGCACATAGCTTGGCATATTGCAATTTATTCAGATTTATAGTCTAAGATGTCTGTATTATTTATGGAAATTTGGTTGGTAATTATTTTTTCTTTCTAATAAAAACCCCTATACACAACAGGGTCCTAACTAGTGATATTTGGCTTGAAAAGCTCAGCAGGGATGAATGAGATTAATTCTTGGATAATCCAAAAATTCCAGTGCTTAGGTTATACTGGAATGTTGAAAAAAAAAAGTCACCCAGCTGGCCTTCATGGCTAAGGCAGGACTTGAATTCACAGTTTCCTACTTTCTAGTCTGGTACCTTAACATGAAATCAAACTGGCTCTATTCCGGGAGAAGGGGACAATAACAAAGTACCGGTATTTATTGCTACCAAGAAAATTACATGGATATATCTGTTTAGCCCATGCAGTCACTACGACTTGAACTGACTACTTTGCTCCACATTAAAATTGCAGCTCTTGTTGGCTTTGTATTAAGAGACACTGATATCATCCATGTAATTGTCCTTTGCTCAGGTGCTGACATCCATACTGATACTTTTCATGTAGAAAGTTGATGTTGATTTTGGAGTGGTTTTTTTCCTCTTTCTTTCCTTTTATATCACAGATGGGATAAAAAAGACAGATGGATAAAAGAAAAATGAAAGACAGATACACATGTAGGAATTAACATGGGCCAACAAATAATGCACAACATAATTCCCAAGTGTATTTGAATGCCGTTCATGGATTGCTTAAATGGGAAAGAAATATCTGACCGCTATTTGTTGAACATTTTTTTTTAAAAAAAGATGAATTCTAGGTACCACTAAAAAATGGTATTTAGGCCTGACATGTTTGGAAATATTTTCCTTTCTCAAGGGCACTGTAAAAGCAAAATATATGCGAAACCATTAAAATTACTTATACTATACATATAATGATCTTTCAAAAAAATGGGCATTATATAAATTCTAATTCAAAAATGCGGGACATAAAATTTATTTCGCACTGAGCTTTTGTTAGCCACTGCTAACATTATCAAAGAGTAAACATTGGAGAGACATTGTTTTTATAGTCCTTTAACTACCAATAATTTAGCCATCAAGCGTGTAATAGGTCCATCGGTTCGCTGCCCGCATATAGTTGGGCGCGTCACATCCGGCCCAGCTGTATTAGTCGATATATGCATAGCTCTCCTCGTCCTGCCTCCCGCCGCCTGCCTCCCAAACTGCACGCACTCATCCCATGATGTCAGACCATCAGGCACTGTCCCACAATCGCTTGCCCTGTTATGGTCTGTTAATTTGTTTTAACCTCATGGCCGGTCCCATCTGTCCCTCTGTATCACTGCTTGCCATGATCCCCGGTTGTTCAGCTGTGTCAATCAATCCATGGCAGGAATCCTTTGCTGTCTCTCTGAGGTTCATCCAGTTATCCTGAGTGTCCACAAGAGCGGGGGGGAGAAGAGGGGGGGTGATTGCCAATTCCTACGTTCCGACCTCTTATGTGATTTTCCATGATGTGATAATGCTTGATACGCAGGTAGCAAGTCAATATGCCGATTGATCAAATTCTGATCGGATAGCCAGGCTTCCTTCAATAAGCGACCATTCTTTGTGGAATCCTGGGCAATAACGTCAGCCTCTGTAAAATTAAATGTGTGATTGTTTTCAACCATATGCATCCAAACCTGAGACCAATGTTCATTCTGCCGGACTGCCATCTCATGTTCATGTATCCTTGTTTGCAAACGCTTCACAGTTTTACCAATGTAATTACCTGTACAGTCATTACAACTGATCTGGTAGACCACCGATGACATTTCTCTTTTAGGCAAGGGTTCTTTGGGGTGCATCACCTTTGTTTGTAAGGTCTGATTTGGGTTTGTGTGCCACCTTAATAGCGTGGCCAGACAGTATACGTGCTGCTGCCTCAGATACCCCACTGATGTATGGGAGTGTCATCCAGGTTGAGGTTTCAGCTGCGTCACCCACAGGTCATGGTTTTTGCTTAAGCCATGTATCCAAAAAGAGACTCATCTTCTCATCATTTTCTGTTTTAAATTACTTTTCCTGTATCCTCTCATTTTATTCCCGCCTAATCATTTGTATTATCTAACAGACTATTTCTCCCCCGTGCACAATAAAATATTGAAACGTTTTTAGAAGAGCACAATTTTAAATTAATACAATTTGCCACAATTGGTATATTTAGTTAGCACTGATCTAAATTAACCAGTGTACTGGAATGTAACATGCAACTATCACAAATCTATAGATTCCTGATTTTTATCCACAGCAGCACCCTAGCTCACTCTTTCTGCATATATTTTAGCCCTTTCATTCATAATTATATTTATATTTTCATTACTGTGAATGTATTTATCAACTCCACAAAATCAAGTCACGTTCATTTAGATTTATTGCATCATTCATCTTTCTTTTAGTTTCACAGAAACACGTCAATTTTTTATCTTTTATTTCATTTACAGACTCATTCTCATTTACTCCTCTTATATTCCAAGTTGCAAGTTATTATTATTATTATTCCATCTATATTGGCCTTCATTCATTATTTTGATGAATTGAGCTTTTTTTAAATAAATGTTGTCTATGAAGATAAAAATTGAAGACTAGTTACCTATCTGAGCCATATAAAACATTTACTATGTGTTTCAACCTCCTTTATAAATGAAAATACTGTATGGAAAGAAAAAAAGCAATTATAAAAGAAAACAATGGTATAAAGTTAATTAAATAGCTATAGAAACAAAACAGAATTATTATTGAGACTAAATTACCTTGTCTTGATTCCAGAGCTCCTCAAGAGGTTTGTTTAACAGAATGCTTAACAAAATCCATCGTTAGATTTTGACTTTTGAATATTTTGTCCCAGTTGAACTTACTAATAGTTGGTGGACTATTCATAGGATTGCTGTATCTATTGTGTATCTAATTTTGGTTGGATCCATTCTCCTAAGAATTATAAATCTATGCCTGAGTACAGAGGTAGCATATGACCCATTTAATTCTAACAGCACAGTTCTGATGGATAAGAGATGGAGTTTGCCTTGATGGTTGCAGAGTGCAGCTAATTTATTTGATGGGTTTCTATGAGCCCCAGGAATATGGTTTCATGGCACAATTGTGTAGCTGGAAGTTCAGATGACTTGGGTAGTAGTATGCTTTGTTCAAAGTAATGAACATTACTGAATGCACTGTCTCAAAGTCCCCTGAGCAGCTTTGAACTGTGTGATCGTGATTGCTCCTTGACTTTTCATTAAGCTACTGTTTCTCTCAAGCCATTCCCTGAAGTGGTGATTGAGAACAGGGCTGTGCCAGCAATACATTGTCATATGTCAAGGGACTTTCAGTTTTATGGCCTCTGTTAAAGCAGCAAGTCATGTGCATTGCAGCCAAGAGAATGAAATGAAGAATTATTTCTGTTTATTTCAGATGAGTCACAAAGGCAGCTCATGAAATCTAGCCTCCATGGCATTTGTTTTCTTTGGCTTAAATAATTCCTTATAGTTAAAAAATATTTCTCAGTCTGACTAAGATTGTAAAAATGACCTAATGGCTTTCCTTTCCCATTGTCTGTCTTTTCTGCTCCAAAGGTTTACAGTATTTTGGAAAAATATATGAAAGAATTGGGTTAGTGATTATAGTGCTGATTTACACAAGCACTTCATCGTTCTTACAAGGAAGGGAGGGAGGGAGGGAGGGGGGCGGGAAGGAAGGAAGAAAGGAAGGAAGGAAGGAAGGACATCATGTAATAGCTACGAACATTTGTGTCTGACATATAATTGGAATGAAAAATCAATTTTGTGACAAGGATTTATCCAAAAGTTATCAAATTAATTTTAATCTTGCTTCAGTCCCTTCTTCAAGGCATATCCATCCACCTCAAGATTTATCATTTTCTTTTATTCAGATAAAATCTTAAAATCAAATTACAAATGCAGATTTGTAAGAGAAAAAAAATAACAAAACACTTGATCTCCTTAACAGATATCAACAGTGATAAAAGCAGTCTGTAGCAATAAAATAAATTAATAAATAAAATAGAGAGGGGAAGAAATATCCATATGATTAGCTCCAATAAGCTAAGTTTTTTTTTAGACAACAGACTCGTGGTTTGCCAAGAGCTGGCACAATGTTTGGCACCAAGTAACTTATTGCAAACAATGAATAGTTGAATCCCACATGTGTGTGCATATTCTTAACTATGTGAATGTGACAGTTGGTACCACCCTCTAAGATCCTGCTGCTACATTCTTGTAAGAAAGCTACACAAGGAAATATTAAGCTAATATATTTATTGGTGCCTTATCAGGGCATGAATTAATAGGGAACATTTTAAATAGGTTTTTAATCTTCAAAAATAGAGAAAGCTAGATTTAGTTCAATGTAAATGGTGGCACCACAGTAAAATGAAAAAAATAATCTATAATTCATTTTGCTCCTGTTCCTTCCATTAAAGTGGAAAAGATCAGCAGAGACTTAAAGCCATTTTAGATTATTGGAAAGCTTCTCTGTTGAGCTATCAAAGGCTATGCAGACAAGCTGATAACATTTTTTTACAAGTTAATTCATTTACAGTATAACAAGTACATTTATTTGTATATCCATCTGTCTATCCATCCTTGATAGTTTAGCAAATATTCAAGATGAGTAAAAAGTTAGAAATGTGAATTAAAGTTGATACTAAAATACTTGCTAAACCATTCAGCAATTAAACATGAGCAAAGAGGTACATGACCAAATACAGCTCCCCAAAAGTACATTCCAAAACCTGGAAGCAATCAGGAGAAGCAGGTCCACACAATGTTCCATAAAGATAGAATTCTGACCGCAAGGACCTATTCAAAAGGGACTCTCTTAACTGCTGGAATAGTATCTTAGAAGTCAAGAGCTAATTACTTAAAGATCAACCTAGATCTTAGGACAACATAATCTTAATAATGGGTATCTACACAATTCTCTTTAAATTTTTAAACTGCTCTTGTTAAGACATTTCTTTAACCCTCCAATATTCTAAGAATCTCAGTTCTACCTTCTCAGAAAGCAAAAGAAACAAATAAACAAAAAGTCTGTAGAAAACATTGTTTCCGAAACACTGATTCTTCACAGCTTTTATCCACTAGATCATGGGTGTCAAACTCACCACATCACTTGACGTGTTGTGACATATCGTGACTTTTTTTGCGTTGCCGGAGCTGGCAGTTTGATACCCCTGCACTAGATCATCCTTTTTGTTCTCATTCCCCAGTTGGAGAAACTATATTTCTAAGTGCTTTCCTTCCATCTGTTTCCTACAAAAATAATTATTCATTTCTTTTTCTACTTTTCCTCTCCATGAGGCCAGAAATCTCAAATCTGCAAGGTTCTATCACAGTAATATGATTTTAAAGTTCATTAATAAATCTCCACGTTGTTTTGATTCTTAAGCATCTGTTTGTAATTGCCTGGATGTACCCACTCATGCATACTTTGATAAATATGAACCCGAGTGAACAAATTAGAGGATCCCCACATTTCCCATACATCTGTCATGTATTTGAAAATATAGCCCTTTTTTCTATGACCTCTTTCATTTTATAGGCTAACTGTACATTCAATATTCCCTTATAAGGTTTATTTACATACTGCTGACTGTCTTTATTGGTCTTCTTTGAACTTACTCAAATTTGTCTCCGTCATTTTTAAAGCAGAGTACCCAAAACTATTACTGTATATAGTTCTGAGGAGAGGTATTAAATGCAACTAGTACTTTTTATTTCAAGCCCATGTTGTATGAAGGTGTATCCCACTGCATCACAGATGAATTATATATTCTGCAATGCTATATCTTCATAATCATCAACAAATATTTAAATCTAATAATCTGATAATATCTTAGTTATTCTTAGCCTGTCCCCAAAGCTTAAGATTTTGATATGTTAAGCCTTTATTTTTAACAAAATGAAAGGTTTATATCCCAGATTCCCTCTCACAGGTTGTTACTAACATGGCATTAGTTAAGAGTATTTTTTCTAAAATATCCTCATTTCCTTCTCTTAAGCTTAGGGACCTCTGGAGAAACATCTACAGACATTCCAATGAACTTCAAAATAGTTTTATGATAAAATCTGAACCCTCACTACACTTTTCTGATTGATTTTGCAGGGATTAATTTAATTACATTAAGATATTGTTATGGATAACTAAATTCCTTATGGTTTATATGAAACAATGGTTATTAACCCACGTTGCAGAGAATATTTATAACAATAAAGTTAAAATGTGATATACAGACAGATGTCAAGCAGCACTCCATCACAGATAAATTTTGGAGTTATCCCCAAGCACCCACATAAATAAATCATTCAAGCCTCTGTTCTCTTTCAAGGATTTCAGTTCATCCAACTCAATTCATTTTAGCAATAAAATGAAATAAACAGAAAGAAGAGCTCTTAATTTGATCTAGATCTTGCCCAACTTGTTTTATCTTCTTTCTTTCATTTATAACTAAAGTAGTGTTCCTTGCTTTATGAGACCTAATGAACTCTTCAAGTATTAACAACATTGCAGTTAGATGAACAAAATATAGTTATGAGGAATTACAAGGCTGAAGTTAATTTCAGACTCTTTAGGCATAAGAAGAAAAGATTTCCTCCAAGCTCAGTATAATAGTCTAATTTCCTGCAGGATTTGAAGCTTCTGTGTTACATTATCTAGAAGCAAAGCTCACTCAATGGCCAAATGCCCACTACTGCAATATGTCCATCTGAAACATATGTCAGGAAGCAAAGAAAGTTTGTGGAGTGATCAGCATTCCCCCCCAGCCCCATTTTAAGCAAAACAAATTTCAAAGTTAAGGGACTAGAAAGGGAACCAAAACAAAAATTGCTTTCAATGAAATGAATGACGTATTCTTCTACTATGTCTGTAGAAACCAGGAAACATTTGGATTTTATTCTCAATTGGATGCAGTCCATGAAAGTTCAGTTAAATGTAAGTCCTTAAGCAAATGAAATTCATTTCCTACCCATGGCCTGGCAAAATGGACTGTGTGTTTTCCAGATATTGTTAGTAATGAATCTTCTTCAGCCAAGCTAATTTTTCCTTTTGACTGGTCTTTAATCTTTATCATTTAAAACCTGTGGAAGCAAATGAAATTACAGATGCTATCTCTAGAGTGATGAATATAGTTGACCTGGCAAGCTTTCATTAATGAATATGTGAATGTTTAAACCAGGAAAAGAGAGATAATGCAAGGCCCTCCTTTTTTTTTTTTTTTTTTTGATATGCCTCTCCCAACTTGGAGGAAATTTGGAAATCTTCCAATAATGGACAGAATGTAATTTAAAAGCACCGTTTTCTTGTCAACATTTTAATTAGTTTTTTCTTTATGACAGAGGATTTCCAATAGTTTGCCAGATTTTCTTAGCTGTTATGGTTATGAATAAACATGCTTGTACAGTTATTTTTCATTTTTGATCCACACATTGCCTTTTGAGTTTATAATTATTGAATTGTCAATTTACATTATATTGTCTTCCAGTATTTGAAAAGAGTTGCAACTATGATAGTATTCAAAAGCAATAATGAAATGTGCATTTATTTATTTATTTATTTATTTATTTATTTATTTATTTATTTATTTATTGCTTCTATTTATATCCCGCCCTTCTCCTTGCGGACTCAGGGCGGCTAACAACCAGATAAAAACTACAAAATACCAAAAACTACAGTTAAAACATGATTAAAAAACAAATATTAATAATTGGCCTAAGTAATTTAAAATTATTTTAAAACCCCCANGGAGCAAAAAACCAAGAAATACGCATTTACATCAGATGCTGGAATGAAGAGAAGCACAGTACAGTAGCAGCAAGTTTTGTCTTGATGTTGCTGCACATGTATCTCCATTGTATTGTTGAAAGAAAAGTCTTCATCCTGGTTCATCCAAGCCGGGGATAAATAAACAACATGGCGACTGCTTTGGGAAGATGGTTGCAGTTTATTGAAGAGCCAGACTGAAAGATGGTTCTGGCAGGAAGGAGGAGAGAAATCAAGGGCTGAGCACATGTGGAGTAGGTTTTTATACCCTCTGAAAGCCTTTTGTTTGGAATAGTTTTCTGTTCCTGTGGCATGAACTTTGAACTGAGTCTGAGTGTGCTTTTCTGGGCCTTGGTATCTGTGGTTTAATCCTATTATGTCCCAAAAGTCATATCCTGCTTCCCTAGGGCTGGGCTAATGACTCTTAGAGTTTGGGTGAGGTATGCAGTTTTTAGGTCTTTGTCTTCTTGAGTTTCTGGCTCCAACGTTCCTGATGGTTTTACATCTGCATTTGTATAGGGCTGGCTCCTGCTTGGGGCAGAGAGACTTGGGGGCAGGGTTAGCTTCTGCTTTTAAAAATCCTTTTAATATTTCTTTTAATCCTTTTAATATTTCCTTCTCTGGGGAGCTGACTTCCCTCAATATACTGCAAAGTCTGAGCACAGTTATTCTTGACCTCCTGGTTTTGGGGTGCCGAATAACAAGATTGATGTCAGTGTTCCCAGGTAGACTAGAAACATGACCAGATGAGCTAATTCTACTTTATTTAACTTAAAAGAATTTTGCATTTGAAAATAGAAATATCCCATTATTTTCTTTGCAGTCTGAGAAATTAGGGGAGCAATCTTTCTGAGCCATTTTCTCTGCCCCTTATAGAGATGGGGGCCATGCCATTTCTTCCCTGACCATTCACTAGGCAGCATTTCTTTGCCCTGTCTCTCCAGGTTTTTCTCAGACTGTTACTTTAAATCCAGTTTCTACAAGTTTCTCCTTGAAGAGCATCTGCAAGATTTAATTGACACAAAATGTAGCCGTTAGACTGCTAATTACTGCAAATATGATACCTGACATTGAAACATATATATCTAAAACAATGAACAATTGCTTTCCAAACTCAGATCAAAATAAAGGTTTTAACACAGACATTACCAGATTGTCTAGACTCTAACTGTCTAAGGACCTATCTACATCATTATTAGGATTTTCAGAAGAGGCTGTTTTAAAGATAGCGTTGCACAGAGAAATGTATTTATCAAGTAGCCAGAAAAAGCATTCTCCTTTGTGATTGGGGAAATGAGTTTTTTTCAGAATTAAGACCAATCCTTATTCTTTCAATTCTTCATAAGCAGTTTAATTTGACTTTGTAAACTCCATTTACTAGTACTTATATTGATTTACTGTTGTTTTAATATTTTATATGGTTTCATTATTAGATTATGCTTTTCATTTATCTAATCTGTTGTCCTGTTTATATTTGTGGGAAGGTAGGTAAAGAAAGTTTCTAAATAAATACCACTGCAAACCAACTCTTCTGATTTTTTTTTTTTGGTATTTCTATTAACTCAAAAAATATTTTAGGAAAGTAAACATGTTTTGACAGTCTGCTTCAGTGAAAGAGTTGATGGGCTATTAGCATGGCTTCTGGAACAGATTTGCATTCCATATATGTGTTATGAATCCACATTATAGGCAAGTGAAATGCCATATAAAAATACATTCTTCAACAGCAAGAGAAGAAAATATATATTTTCCAGTTCCAAAACTTGTTTGCCAAGTTTTAGCCCAAAGCAAATTTTTATGGCTGAGTTACAAACCTCTGAAAATAAGGGTTTATAATGGAAACACTGACACAACACTGACTACAGTGGCATTATAATATGCACTAGAAATAGCAAATAAGATTAGAAATGACATTTTGGATGGGGGACCTTCCTTGGGCTTTGGGAAGCTTAGTTTGGGTTCTATTTTTTTCCTACCCTTAGAAAAAGGCTTTCCCAGGTGGAAATATTATCTCTAATCCCATTTTCCGTTTCTGTCACGCATTTAATTAAATCCCTATTATTATTTCATAAAATGTATTTGGGGCATTATAGTTTTTCCAATTTAAAATATTTGACATTGTTACAGATGTATCCCTTCCCCATTTCACTTCCATTGTGAGTCTGACTTCAAAGGACTGTCCAATCGACTTCAGCTTAAAGACAAAGAGAAAACTCCAAAGAAGTGAGAGCAGGAGTCATTAAAATGCCTATCCATCATTAGAGCTTGAAAAGCAAGTTTGAGTGCATATGCTAGTCACCTATTTTTTACTCTTACCTTTCTTTAATGGGGCAAGGTAAGGAATCATGTAAAAGGAGGTTGGGACTCTGCTTGTTAATAAAATAACTTTGCCAAACTGAAGAGAACAGGACCATATTTGGTGTGAGGGGAGAAGCCAGCAAAAGAAAGATTATGTATGAAAATTAGCCAGAGACTATGGAGTAAAAAACCAACAACCCGAAATTACTCCACTGCGTCTCTATGCATGGGGAGTCGGGCAGTGGAGTGACTGACACTCACTGCTGTCTTCTAATCCCACCTTCCTTCTCCTTCACTGTCATGCAAAAAGCATGAAGCCTGCCCAACATTTACAATATGCACAAACATATGAGCATTGTTGGTAAAGAGGTTTGCAAGAACTCCAGAGGCCATCCTTTGCATTCTCCTATGTTATGAACACAATAACTTTTCATCGAATTATAATTCTATTTAACAAATAAATTAGCATGAACTTGCAGAAAATATGTTTGTTAATTTGAATTATTCATTACTCTTGAGTTGACAACTATTTATGCCTTCATAATAATCTTTTAGTAAAATTATTCTTATTTGGGACATGTCATACATTGAGATGGTTATTGTTTTTGTGTATTTTTAAGAAACTTACTCAAAATACAAAAGAAGGAACTAATTGTGCTATTAATTGTGTTAATCCTGATTCAGTGACACAGAACAGTGAGGTAAGGCCACTCAAATGCTTGAACTTTTATTAACAAAATATTATTATAACCAAACAAAAACAGACAACATAAAACATATAGCATATACTTCTGCACATTTACCCAGCAAGTAAGATCCAAAGGAATCTTATATTTGAAGTGGGAAAAGTTATACCACGGGGCGTTGGTAAACTGTAATGTAATGGGTTTTTCACAACTCTGTGACAGAAGTAAACATGTTCATTTTTATAATATGGCACCAGCTAGGTAGCAACTGGACTGAGCAGTGAGTCTAGGACAGGGGTGTCAAACTGCCGGCCCATGGGCCGGACATGTCATGTGGAAGCTGCGCCCACTCCATTGCCGGCAATAGCAAAACTGTCCCGATACGTTGCGCGACATCATGTAACATCACGAGTTTGACATGTCTGGTCTAGGACAATCCCTGTGGTCAGTCCAAGTGGCTTTACAGTTCAATGATGGGGAATATTACCAGAGGCAAGGTCTGATTTCTCATTGGCCTGGTCTAGAGTTATAGGAAATTAGAATTCTTAGCAGTTGAAAAGAGAAATATAACAATAGGAGAGGGGAGGGAAAATATATGCAAAATAGTACCGATTTTATGTATATAAATCCAGAGACAATTGTAAGTGAACCATTAGACTTAAATTTAAATTTTTCTTATATTCTGGATAAGTTATATTTAGAAACTCATTAGTTAAAAATTATCCAGATTCTAATGAAAAGCTTCATAGGAATAAGAGAATTTTGAATATGTCAAAAAAGTATATTTCAGATTATGTTGGCATGTCTCTCTCTGCATTTTTATAGTCAATAATGTTAATTTCAATAACAATATTAAAATAATGCAAAATTATATAATATGGGTCTATGATCTTCAAAAACTACTTACAGAGTTTAGCAAGAAACTCAACAGAACTGACTATTGGGAAAATCCCCAAGCACTGTCTGGAATCCCTCCAGATCCATCCAGTAACTAATGAAGCAAATCCTTTGCGGGAACATACATTATATAATCCTTTTAAAATTAAATAAAATATTGCATGTACTTAACAAAATAGGTGGAGATTTATCACATATTAAAAAGGAATTATAATGAATATAGATAATTGATAAGCAAATAACTTTAAGTGGGACAAAAATCAAAGCAGGAGTCATAGGTATGCTGTCATTCTGAAACATAAGCTGCTGTTATTCTGAGTTCTACATATCCTTTATATTTAGTATCTTTATGCAATGATTGTCATTTTGGGCCTGTTTTTTTTTTTTTTGCAAAGTCTTTCAAATCTTACAGAAGAAAAACAGCCCCAATGATGAGCTAATTTCTTGTTGTTTTAATTTAATTAATTGTTTAAATGAATTTATATTATTTTTTGCCATTGTCCACCCACTTCTTTCTCCATAGTGTACTGGCTTCTAGTACATCAATTAAGAGTCAAGCACTACTCTTTGGCCATATCTGACTTACAGAGAGAGCAAAAATTTCCTAAGAATATGGAATCCTTCATAGATTTCTACAGTGCCGTGCAAAGTAGTTTAAATTCTATAGACTGATATTTCTCAATCTTGGCAACTTTAAGATGTATGGACTTCAAATCCCAGTATTCCCCAGCCAGCAATAGGTTGAGGAACACTGATGTAGACAACTTTGAGTCAGAAATTATCATCACATTGTGATGAGCAGTTTTTACTGTGGAAATTGAACCTTGGAATAGATGCCTTTGCGGTCTACAGTGTTGTCAAAATTAGCTTTCTATGACAATTTTGACTGTAAGAGGAGGGAAAAATTTCTGTTTGGCTGAATGTTTTTAGAGATAGAGCTCAGATGATTAAACATATTGTTAGAAACAGCAGCATATTGGATAATTGGACTCAAATTAAATCAAGTAGTTTGAGTAAAATAAATTTTAAAACTAAATATTTTATCATGCATAATTTATATAATACACAGCATCCTTTGTATATTGCTAAAATGTCATTTATCGTTTCCATGGTTTACATATGGAAGATCTTTTTCTCATTTTTCACTTTGAAAAGCTAAATTGTTACTTAGCAAAAGAGGTGTTGATTTGCCAGGTTTAAGTTTGTACTGTATAGTATATCTTATTATTTGGATTAATAAATGACAGATTTTATACATACTGAAAACTTGATTTGATGAATAATTTCACTTAGTAGATTTGGAATCCTTTAACAATTTGGATGGTTTAAAGGTCAAACTATCTAGGAAAATACGGCATTCCTTCTTTTACTATATATCCTGTTATGAAGGTAAGCTGTGCAATTGCATGTTAACATAATTTGGTCCTTAAAATCATGTTCAGAATTTCTTTATATGCACAAAAATTACACAATTAAGAAAAAAATTCCAGTAACATTAAATCAGTGGTTCTCAACCTTTTTAATGCTGCAACCCCAACCGGTCGTAAGTCGAGGACTAAACCGGTCGTAAGTCGAGGACTAAACTGGTCGTAAGTCGAGGACTAAACCGGTCGTAAGTCAAGGACTACCCAACCGGTCGTAAGTCGAGGACTTTCCCTGCCCGGGAGCGCCGCGCATGCGTGGTTCTGCCCCCTGCGCCGGCCAAGGCGTAGCTGGAAAGCGGCAGAGACGGAGCAGGCCGACCACCAGCTGGTCCAGCCCAAGGGAGGTAAGGCACCCACCAGAAAAGGGGGAAAAAAATGGCGGACAAAAAAAATGGCAGACAAAAAAATGGCGGACAGCCTTGCTTGGCGACCCCCGTGAAATGGTCGATTGACCCCAAATGGGGTCCCAACCCACAGGTTGAGAACCACTGCATTAAATGTACCATACATGCTATCCAAAAATATGAAAAATGTATTTGTCCTATGAAAAGTTCAAACTCCGAACCATCTCTTTTCCATTTTACAAAGTGGCTCAAAAATTAGCACTACGCTTGTTAACACAGCTTTTGCTGTATAAACACTTTAATAAATCAGCTGCATACCATTTAGAATTTCTTGCTGGTACTTTGATGCAAGTAATAAAATAAACTCTTTTCTTCTACCGGTATCTGTATAACATTCACAAAACACTGGGGGCCTGGATTATTGTCTCCACTCCTATATCCACAGAGACTCTCATAGAAAGAAAAAGCTGGAACAAACTAAGAAAGCAAATAGGATTCAATCTTTTGGCAAATTGTATTTTCCATAATGGGGAATGATAGCAATCCCTTTTGTAAAAATTCAGCTGAAGTTATAGGAAGAATACTTTCTAATAAAGTTTAAAAATTCCTCATCCCTCCCCGCCTTGTAGACTTCAGGCTATGAGAAACATTAGAATGCTCTGAAGTAACTTTTAAGGAGGTTAAAAACTTACAAGCCTAAATTAAATCTGTGTAAAACCTGGGACCTACTGTTGATTGTATTTCAGATAAGTCCCAAAGGCAATTGATTACCTTGTGGTTTTTTTTCTTGAAAACGTTTCACTTCTTATCCAAGAAGCTTCTTTAGTTCTAACTGAATGGTGGGGAATGGAAGGATTTATATTCTTTGCAGTCATCTGGTTATTAGTATTCTGAAGGTTTGTTGTTAGCCCTCTGGGAGTCCTTGAGGCCACTTGGAGGTTTATCTGTACCCTCAGGGTGATCTAAATCAGAGTGGAAATGGGTGTGAAATATTCCTGGGACTGCTGAAAGGACTGTGTTGTAAAGAGGATATAGGTAGTGTCGTACCCCTCTCCCTCAGCCCTCTTGAAAGAGGGCTGTTCAATTTTAACATCTTTTACCCTTCTTTCAAACCAGTAGTCAAACCAAAAACCAAGAAAGTCCAGCTGCCTTTTGAAAAGCACCTTTAGGACAAACCATGATTGAAAATCTCCATAGATATTTAGGAAAAGGCTATTAAAACCAACACTGATTGATATGCATTTTGCGCTAGCTAAATTATTTACACCTATCAGTAAGACTGAGTAGATATCTAAGGTATAGTANATAATAATAATAATAATAATAATAATAATAATAATAATAATAATAATAATAATAAAGTTGGAAGGGACCTTGGAGGTCATCGAGTCCAACCCCCTGCTCAGGCAGGAACCCTACACTATTTCAGACAAATGGCTGTCCAGTCTCTTCTTAAAAACTTCCAGTGTTGGAGCATTCACCGCTTCTGGAGGCAGGTTGTTCCGTTGGTTAATTGTTCTAACTGTCAGGAAGTTTCTCCTTAGTTCTAGGTTGCTTCTCTCCTTGATCAGTTTCCATCCGTTGCTTCTCGTCCTGCCTTCAGGCGCCTTGGAGAATAGCTTGACTCCCTCTTCTTTGTGGCAGCCCCTGAGATATTGGAACACTGCTATCTCTAAAATGGAATCAAATGGAGTCAGTTCTAACACTATATGTCATTTCAAAACTATACGGGGAATATATTGTCAACAAATTTAGTACATAGGTTAACAATAACCAAATTCTGCATGATGACCAGCCTGTCTTCAGATAGGGTTATTCCACCAAGAAGTTATGCTTCTTTAAATGGAGCACAGAAATATTCATATTCTTCTAGCTCTATAGTAACAATATGCAGCTTTTGTGCAGTTTAAATCTATATTTGATTTAGTACGAAGAGAATGTCTGTTCTGGAAATTAGCCCACACTTCACTTGATGAGAAACCATTGTTTCTTTTAAAAGGGTACATGAAGAAACTCCAGGGCTGTTGTGGAGTACTAGTTCACTTACATGTTTATTTTTACAAAAGGAGTGAAATGGGGTTGCGATTAGCTCATTATTATATAAATAATCTTATATAAATTATTTGGAATCTCATTTGGAAATTAATGGAGTTTGCTGAGGTGGGAAAACTGAGTGTTCTGCTTGAAGACTGCTCTTAGATTTCTTACAAGACAAGGACAAAATCACCTTTGAATTTTGGAATTCAAAGATTAGATTGGTCTGGATCAGGGGTAGTCAACCTTGGCTCTTTTATGACTCGTGGACTTCAACTCCCAGAATTCCTGAGCCAGCTGTGCTGGCTCAGGAATTCTGGGAGTTGAAGTCCACGAGTCATAAAAGAGCCAAGATTGACTACCCCTGGTCTGGATTATAGTTTTGTAAATATAAGGTTACTTTCATTGAGAAATTTATTATGTATTAGATTAAAACTAAGAGAAGAATATATTATGAATATTGGATTTTAGAATGATTATTATTATTTTAAGACTATTTTTTTTTTAAATGTACTATTTGTTTAAACTTAGAGAGAGATTGTTGTAATGTTATCTCTGGTCTCAAAGAAAGTGAAAAGTCATCTTTTTATAAATTTATTTGAAGCATTTTTATCACTTTTAATTTATTATGAATGTTATTCCCTTTCTCTTTTATGTTACTTTGTATTTTAATGTTTGATTCTGAAATTTAATGAATATATATTTAAAAATAAATAAATAATTTGGAATCTGTGGTAGTACACTCAGCTATTTATTCCCCAATGGCAGATAAGACTGTGCTACTATTATTATAGCTGATGCTGCAGTAGTTACTGCCCATGTATTAGTTAGTTCAAGAAAGTCATTAATATTGTTGGTAACTTGCTCTAAAAGGGAACATCTTGTAATTAACTGCTGAAAGGTAAAGATTATGATCTTTTCCCAAAAATAGAAGAAGCTGGAATGGAACAATTGTGCAAAGCAGGTAGTTTTTTAATTGCATCCAGGCATCTAGTTCATAGGTTTCACGGGAAATGCACTACACAGTTAAGTATTACACCATTTGTCATTTTATTTTCTATTATGATTAGTTCATATTGGGTTTTACATAATGCAATAGTGAGCTAGATCCTGCTGGGTATTAATTATTCATTAAAAGTGTTTTAATTATCTATATATGCCCAAAGGCTTTACTGGGTTGGATGCTTGTTTTTTAATAAAAAATCAAAACATAAATAATTAGATTCTTAGCATATTAAAAGGAAAAATACATTCCTAAAGCACAATAGATGTAACTGCCCATAAAATAAATACAATAGTTACAATCAAAGATAGGTGTCCTCAAGTATATTTGGCTCGGTTAATTCCTTTCTAATTAAGTGAGTGTGTGGGTCTGTCTTTATATCGTACACACACACACACGCATAGAGGGAAGGAATGAGAAATTGAGGATAGAAGTAAAATTGGGTTCCCACTTTGGTAAAAAATATTACTTGGGCATTTCTTTGGATTTTCTCTCTACTTCTTTTTTGGCATAAATCTACATATCCCATATAAGGAAGGCTTTCATTGTTGTGATGATGTGGGGCAGAAGGTAATAACTGTGATCAAGTTATTCATGACCTCTATAACCCATCAACCTTAGACTAAAGTGGAAGAAGATCTATGAAAGCTGTCCCCAAACATTGGCGTTAACATCAACATCATTTGAAGATAGGTGAATATATTTCTTGTGCATGATCATTGTGTATGCTTTTAATCCCTCACTCCATCCTACATCATTTTTATTTTAATCTAAAACATATGAATCTTTCCCAGAAACACTATGTACATTTTCTTTAAACTAAATTTTACTTCCCAGTTTCTAACTCTGATAGGAGGAACTAGACAGGTGACTTACTGTATATTAGTGGACAGAGATACCAAGGCTTATCACCAAGTCAAGGACTCCTCAAAAACTACCATCTACAGCAAGTGATAATGACATCAATGGTCACAAGCATGATGATGTCATACAACAATGCAATTATTTAATTCACCTATGCAGCAGGATGAGTGGCCATTGTAGCATATGAGAAGGAGAAAAGTGGAGAGTATAAAAATGATGTGAGAATGCTAGTACCAAGCCTAAAATTACTATGCAAGAAATGAAATTTTAATTACAACTTACTTTTGATTCTCTGTTCTAAGAAATAACATAACAGATCCTTGAGACTTCAGTTACTTTTGGCTTTGTATCATCCCAGGGTCTGGCTTTCTTTTCATTTGAGACTCCTTATATATAGTACCCAGGGCTTTTTTTCTCATAGAATGCCCAGAACGGAGTTCCGGCAACTTTTTTGGATGGAACCTTGTAGGGTAGGCAAGGCGGGTTGTATGACGTGTGTGTGTTCCGGCACCTTTTTTTTTTTTTAAGAAAAAAAGCACTGATAGTACCTATCAATGCAGTCCAGAAGTATGGAAGAGGCAAAGGACTGCTAAGGTTGAGGTCATAGAACTGTTCCATCAATACTTTCCATATCAAAAAGACACCATTTAAATGGAATAATCAGTTCCTGAAAGGGAAATAATTTTGAGTTCAATCCCTTTAATGACTCAAGCTTTTTTCCCCCAAATGTTTTGCATCAGTAAATAAAAGGCAATACTTTTGAAAATCATATTCCATTTAGTGTGGAATTTCATATTTGTAATAAAACACATCATTCATTTTCAGCCTGTCTTCCACAGACTGGCAGCATTTGATAGGCAGTGAATTACATAACTATGACTTAGGGGCTGATTGTAGCTTTTCTAAACAATGGTGCTTGGATTCTGACTTTATTAAGGTTCACAAGCTCTTCCTTGCTTCCAGAATTGAAACATTTCTGTTCCACCTTCAAGGACTGATGAATTATGGCTGCATTGAACTAGAGCGACATTCCTAGAACTTATAAAGGTTTATTTTAACAATTTATAATAAAAGAAATATTACTATGATTCAGGAGATCTGATGCTCATATATAGTAGGTTGGAAGAATAGAATTTGAAGCATACAGACCATCTGGTTGCCAATATTTTCTAGATGATGGATGAAGAACATTGAAAAATAGGGCACCGGGCTCCAGTTTTGGATCAGGCTGGTTTTCTGCTCAGAGATAGACACATAAAATCTAGTTTCTCTGAATATTTTTCTCCTTCTGGTATATTTTTCTTAATACAAATAATTGATTTTAATCAATTTTACTGCACCCACTTCTCCAATGTATTGTGGATAATGCTATAATGGTGCTTACAACTTCTTCCCTGCAATTATTTTAAATATCAGCTGCATGTTCTCTCCCTTTGTGTAATATTGAATTCTTTTGCATCTCTCTAGTATTGCTTCAAACCACATGCTCCTTTTGAAAGTATATTTCTCTCTAAGCACTCACTCTACTATTGAATTGAGGAGCGACAAGCTTTTTCATTTGTTTTACTTTTTCTTATTAAACAAGAATATTAAGGTATTTCCATTCATGCAATCAGAGATTTGGAAGGGTTGGAAGGATCTTGGAAGGACTTTAGTGGTTGGAAGAACCTTGGAGGTTTTCTAGTCCAACTCCTGTCCAGAGCTGGAATCCTCAGACTATCCCAGACATATTATGCTTTTGTTGCAACATCTATTATTCAGGAAGGTAGATTGTTCTATCACTTAATATCTCTCATTATTCAGGAAGGATAGATTGTTCTATCACTTAATATCTCTCATGGTCAAGAAAATCCACCTATTTTGAGCTTGGATCCCTCTGTCAATCTTCCACTCACAGATTCTTTTCCGACCCACATTTTCTCGCGTGACATCTCTCCAAGTGTTGAAGTCCTATCAGGTCTTTCCTCTTCTTTAAGATGTATTTCCAATTCATTTAATGAAAGACTAAGGCTGTAATACAAACATGTAATCAGTCTGGATAAAAACTCCCCATTAACTTACTTTTGATTAAATTAGCAACAGATTATACTGTTTTTGCAAATACCTCTGAATAGATAGATAGATAAATAGATATTTTCAGTTAATATATTGCATTTTAATCTATAAATATTCAAATAAATATGCATTGTCCCAAAGTCTAAATATTTTCAGTGAGGAATCAAAGTGAAAGGTAATTAAGGTCTGTAGTGAAGACCATTCCTGCTCTGCCACTGCAGAGTCAGGATCCTGTAGCTCCTGTCCAAAATCTTTTCCACTGAAAGAGAACATCAATTTCACCCAGGAGAAGCTTTTTCATGAGCTTTCCCCCAATGTAGCATCTTTCAAATGTGCCGCATTTATATTCCCATCATCTTCAGTTAGAATGTTGTCTGGAAATAATAGGAGATGCAGTCCAATACATCTGGAGAGCACCAGCTAGAGGAAGACAAGTAGTTGTCCATATTCAACAAACAGATGTTCAGAAAACTCCTGACCCTTCAGTTCCAGTCTCGTGTTGGACTGAGTATTTTAGAAGAGATTCTCTTTAAGATTCTATATAGACAACATGGTATTATCAAATGTCTGGACAAGTATTACTTGTGCAATGTTGCGGAATGTAGACAGTTTCTCTCCGCCCTGCTTTGTTTGACATCTGCATACAAAACAGACTTGGAAGCAAGAAGAGGTATATATTTTGCTTGCTGTTAATCTTCAATTACCTAAGGATGCCTTCTTGCATTCACTATGGATATTGTTTGCTTATTGCTTTTCATTTAATACCACATTATGTTAATATAAAACAATAACATAAAATGCCTAATATTAATTTATATTCCTGTTATGAAACTTTTGTGAGAGCTACTAACAAAAGAAAAACTGGAAAGATTTGTTCATGGAGCTGCAGAAGCACCAGTAATGAAAGCGAAGCTGCAGTCTTTTGTTAAAATGAATAAAAAGGCCTCACTGGCAGTAATGAATGTGTGTGGATAAGTGGGAGGCCATCAAACTGACTGGAAAATATAACGCTCCCTACATTAATGAAAAATTTAGTCAGCTTTCTGATGTTCAAAATGACTGGCACATCCTTTCCTCTGTCCTTTTTAAGCCATGGTGGTTGTCTGAGTCAGAGACAAGCTATGTGGTCTAAGGCAAGTATCAATTAAATCAGGGGATGACGTGATAAATCAAAAGATCAGATATGGTGTCAAGAAAACAGCCAAAAATAAAAGGCAGCTGGGAAGGCAAGTGTAATCCCTGTCTTTAATGGGTTAGGGAGATTACGGAAACAAAGCCCGAGTTAGTTGTTCATACAAAAAACAGAAATTCCCTACTGGTTATGCAGGACATCTGATTTAGTTGAACTGCAGTTTTTTGTTTCCATGTTACATATATTCTATGGAATCCAGACATAGGATCAGAAAGAATAATGGCCAAGAGAATGACCATTTTTATTTACATCAGAAAATATAACCAGGTGGAAGTCTTGCTATATCCTGCCTTTACTGCAATGGCACCTCTTAGTGGAATTTGTAAATTATTCTCCATTCATTTCAGCAGCTAATTCTGGAAGAGCTGGATCCTGAATGACAAAGATTGTTTTCATTTAGGAATGTTTAGGCAGAGCAACAAATCATCAAGAATGTTGTGAATTATGGAATCTAAAATCCCTTATATTTGATTAACATGAACTAAAATAAGCCGTCCCATTTGACAGAGAATCCCATTATACTTTTCTTCATAAATAGCCATATTGAAGAGAACATTCCTGTTCCTTTTGCTCTACCCAGCACAGGTGAAGAAGTGCTAATTAAATCTTAGAATAGGAGTGGCTGAGGAATAAGAATTCCCTAGCAACCATATACTGGCAGGGATGCTGCATAATTACCATAATATTTGAATACTCAAGAAAATTCAGTGGCTGCATACAAAGAAGCTTCTCTATTACAACTGTAGAGGAAGAGGTCTTGCTGAAATAAGAAGGGAGGGCTGCCAATCATTTCTTGGCTAAGTACAATTTAAGAGGGACTGTAATTGTTTGAAAGCATGGGATGGAAGAATGTCTTATATCTTACTGGTGTCAGTTGCTAATATGACTGTTACAGCAGAATGAGAAGAATGGTGTTGAACTTACAAGATCTGCCTCTTTCACTTATCCTGTCATATGTATTCTTGGGGAAAAAAGAACTTTGTGTTTTACCTATAGCTTCCATGTCCTAGTGCAAGGTTCCATATAAGGAGAGATCTAACTGCATGGAACAGATTCCATGCTGCAAATTTTCACCCCATTATTGGATGGGAAGGGAAAGGTCAGCCAAACACGAGCTGCCAAGGAAAAACAAAATTTTCAGGATAATTGGTACAATGTCATGATCAGAACCCTGTGCCTTTTCTATGTCCATGTGACATTGGAAGGATTTCCATAATGGACTCAGACCTCCATCTGCTGCTGCCAGTTAGGGAAAATCTCTCTCTCTCTCTCTCTCTCTCTCTCTCTCTCTCTCTCTCTCTCTCTCTCTCTCTCTCTCTCTCTCTCTCTCTTTTTGTCCTCAGTAAAGTTCTAAGTAAGGATATGGTGATTATCTTTGGCAAGACCAGCCTGGCGCCCAAGTCTAGCCAAGTTTTGGATTCACAGCAGGTTCAAATCCATGAACGATATCAAAATAGTTAACTTGCTTTTTAAAAAGAGCAAAAGTAAACTACAAATGGATTCCTCGGAAGTGGCAAATAGATGATTAGTACATAAAATGTGATGTGTAATATAATGAACAGGCAATGTTTGTAGATTAACAAAGATGTCTTTTCACTAAGTTCACATTTTTGAAGCATAGGATTGTTTCCTCTTATCATGACATGATAAGCTTGCATATAAGCTGAAAGTGGAGATGGGGATGAAGAATGGCTTCACCAGAATCTGATCAGTCAAGAGTCAATGGGACTTGATAATACAGCTAGTCCTTGAATTTCAACTATTTGTTTAATGACCATGCAAAGTTACAATGACATTTATGACCATTGCAGCATCCCCATGGTCATCTGATCAAAATTTGAGTGCTTAATCCTAATCCTAACCCTAACTCATATAAGGACTATTATTTTAGTAGGATGTTTGATTATACATTGTCAGAGATCTTCTGAATTATCAGCATAACAACATTGTGATAAATAAATAAATAGGAAAAGATAGACCATATTGGGATAAATATAAATAAAGTAAGGCAGATCAAGATGAGTTGATCAAATTGAATCAAGCAGATCATGTAAATCAGATTGTATGAATAAAACCAGTTTACTAATTTTGGAAGGTTCAAGGAAGCAATAATGAAGACAGTGGACAATTTTCAGTATGTTCAGTTATTTGATCTGAAAAAAGATGTCTTAGCAAAGGAAGCCTGAAGCTTTAAAAAGTGAGATAGAACTTGGTCTTCCAAATGTTTAATTGCAGCTTCATTGATAAAAATACTGAAGTTGTTTTTATATCTCATGTTTTTATGCACTGAAACATAGGAATAAGCAAATGTGGCACATTTAGAGGTGCAAGATAGCAGGAGAAAATCATCAGAATGGCAGGTGTATAAGGGCTACTGAAGTGGAATGACTAAATGATTCATTGAATCTGATCATCTTTGCTGGAATAGTAGACTTAGAAGTAGGACATAGCAAACTAAGAATACAGATTTGGATAGTGATCTGGATACTGATGAACAATTTACTCCAATGTGGGGCATATTTTATCTAAAAATATCAAGTAGGTGCCTCTATTTTATGCTTTCTAGGGAAGTGTAGGGATTAATGGCAACCAGCAATTCTTTTACAGTTGGCTATTTCAGTACTTGTGACCTTACATCAAATATTTGGACTATAGCCCATATAGCCAAGCAGACAATAGCTGTCATACTGAACTTATGCTAAGATCACCAAATCCTGTAATCAAATGAATAGCAAGCATTGTGTTAAGCATCATGCATATCCAAATTGTACACACAGAGAAACACATATCATGTTTCCCCAAAAGTAAGACTTACCCCAAAAATAAGCCCTAACTTTGGGGTGAGGTGCACACCTAAAAATCAAGGTAGAGTGGGGGTGTGGGGGTGGAGCTGCCCCACGCACTCTGCACCTGCTTACCGTTGCAGCGAGGCCTCCCATCAATCGACACCTGCCTCACCTCACTGGCTCACTTCTTCTGCGGCACACACACACACCCTCGTCGGCCTGCATTTCGCCATCAGAGGCATTCCAGAAAGGCCTCTGCAGCCTTTTCAGGGAAACACAGTATATTTTCAAAAGTTAGAGCAAAGATTCCAGAAATATTCTGCCTCTCTTATTTTATGCTCCTGAGTCAGACTATCTACTTACTCTATTCACAAGTTTCATTTCATACTCCCCAAAACTTCTGTCTTTGTTACATATACAAATACTACTCCACCTCCTTTTATAGATACCCACAAACATAGGAGAGAGATCTAGAGGGTACATTGCTGCTACTGGTACCATTTTGTTAAATTCATTTAAGTTAATGAATTTAACAGAGCTCACAGAAGTTTATATCATGCCAACAAAATTAAATTGATGTGTCATATTTAAAATTGGAAATAAATGATATTTTAAAATTAATATATTCCTCCATCTGAAATGCTAGGTTGAGGTTTTCAGAGGAAGAAATTGAGGACTGAAGATGGCTCTATGAAAAGCTGAGCTGATGACCTTGGTGGAATGGAAAACCAGCAAGTAGACCAGCTCTTTGTTCATTCCTATCTAGACAAGGAGAGCACTTGAGATCACTCACAAATGCTCCAGATAGCTGTTCCTCATGAGAAGACCAGAAGATAGCAATCTGTGGTGGGTTTAAAACTTTGGGAGACTAGGGAATTAGTGGTGGGATTCAGCTGGTTCGCAC
Organism: Protobothrops mucrosquamatus; assembly: GCF_001527695.2. NCBI lineage: Eukaryota > Metazoa > Chordata > Lepidosauria > Squamata > Viperidae > Protobothrops > Protobothrops mucrosquamatus. The sequence goes on along the minus strand of NW_015386648.1, from coordinate 227,498 downwards.
TGGTTCAGCAGAACCGATACCTAATTTTTTTCTTGAGTTTAGGGAACTAGTTCCAAAATGGCCAGACTAGCATGCATTCATGTGCCTTCAATCCCTGGCTTTGCAGCAAGCAAGGGGGTTGGAGGCACATGAATGCGCACTAGTCTGGTGTCTCAAAAAACTGGGGTTTTCCCCCCGCTCCTGGATTTTCACTGCCAGACTGTTTAACTTTCTTTAAGGTTTACTTGATGCAGAATGAGGATCCTTCCCATATTCTTTTCTCTTTCTCTTTTTTCTTTTTTCCTTTCTTTTCTGCACCTTTTACTCTTTCTTTTTATTCTTCTATTTTTTTACTTTGTGTTACCTATTACTATTATAATTAATAATCTTTAATAAAATTACTATATATAAAAAGCAAATGCTAGATTGAGTGCTTTATTGGCCAAAAGAAAACCATGAAGAAATTGTTGTCTGGAATTTCACATCACCAGAAAGCTGTAACTTGGGAAGATGTATCTCTGACATAACTTCCAAATGAAATAATGTAAACTTTTGTTTTAATCTGTCAAAATGTTATGCTTCCTGGAATCAATTTAAAAAACCAAAAACTGTAGAAATACAAAAATACAAACTCCTGAGTTTTAACTATATAGCTGCCTGTCTGAAATATTTCTTCAGGAAGCTTTCAATCCATCAATGCCCCGGAGGGTTAGACAAACAGGAACCCAGAGCTTTATGCAACTGTTGTTATGTATGTTGCCTAGGGAACCAGAGCTGGAATGCTGAAATGTGTTCTTTCTCTCAAACCCATATGAGGGTCTTTCCTGTTTGGGAAGGGAGCTTACTTGGGGTTTCATCAAACTAGATGTTTATCAGAAGTGATAAGGGTTCACTTTCTTGCCCAGTTTCTCTCTTTCTCTCCCTTTCTGCCAAAAGGAATGCTCTGACAACACATAACTTATGCATTTGTAGGCAAAACACATCTAGTTTAAAATGCAGAAACCTTAGTGTGCTGTTATCAGATATCTCTGTTATTTCTAAAAAAGACTTGTTAGGAAAGTGCTATATTGTACATGATTTTGTGCACTGTAAAGTAGTTTCTCATGTATCCATATTCACGTCCACACACATATACAGCAGCCAAAGGATCAGTTTAGATATATCATTAAAAGCAAAGTGAAATGGTTTATTTAATATTCTCTTAGTTTAATGTGAGGGCAAGTACTATTCCATAAAAAAATTTTTTTAAGGATGAGTATGTCATTTAATGTAATTTATCAATGTAATTTAATTTAATTAGCTATGCTTTTATTCCTGATCTGTTTATTTAATACATTTCAGATAGTTTTGCTGATTTATTGGCCTTGTTAAATAGCTGAAATAATTCATAGAAATCAACTAATAACTTGTGGAACTCTCTCTTATAGTTTAGACTCATTCTCAATGGAAGGCTTTTCAAGATTTGGCATTTTTCATCCAAATGTTTCATCTTCAGCCTTTGTCTTTCAAAAATCTGGCCTTGTTTTACCAATCATTATTTGTAGATACTGAGATAATGATTAAATAAAACACATGGCTTGCTGTGATGTGTGAAAATCTGCTGAAAGACTAGAACCATCTTATTTTTATATGCTGTGTGAAGTAGTCTAAATTCCTACCACCCTGAAGTCCTTGCTTCTAGGAGAGTTACATTCATTTTCATTTTTACTTAAGACAGTTATTTTGATGGACTTTAAAGGGAGTCCACGCAGTGAGTGGAGTGGGATTTGAGATGGAAGGTAACCAAATTCATTGGGAGGTCATCTTTTCCAGCTCCCAATGCATCTGGGCTGAATCACTAAAGCACAATATATAAAGTAACAAATGGAGCTTTAAAAAAAAAAGTGTCTCTATTTTAAGCAGATTCTATCCTGAATTCATGGAATGTAGAATTTGTTTTATGAATTTGTCAAAATCTGATGGTTTTTTAAAAACCATTTTGCATGCTTAGGGAAAAGCAGGGATCAATATCCTGACTACTATTATCTTTAAATGCAATGTTGTTAAAAGTAATAGAAATACAAAGAAGATGAAGAGGGACAAATGAGAAGGAATAGTAGATGTAAACACTGTTGAATATTTTTAAATTTGGGGGGGGCTATATCATAAAAGTGCTGTTATCATATAATACTGAATTTTAGTTCGCATGGAAATTCAGAAAATACAAAAATACATTCATATTAAAGTATGAAACAGCTTGTATTTCCCTTTTCCCTTTGAAAATATGTGCAATTGTATTCAGTATCTATTAACTTTTACAGATAGCCTACAGTTTTCTTTGCTGTCTCAAAAAGTTTCGACTGGGCTGCTCTGTATTTGTTGATATTGACAAGGATCCCCCAGCAGCAAGACGATTATTAATGATAATTGCCAAAATAAGTTATTTTGGTTTTGTCATACTGCCATTTCTATGGATCATACAGTAATTGCACAATTTGGCTTGATTGGCAGGTTCTTGGGAGCAGCTAACATCTAGAAAAGTACAGTTAGCTTATAACTTCAAAGTGAACTGCGCAGTCAACATTTGGATATAAGTTATAGACCTGCAATTGGCTTAGACAGACCTTTCATTGCTGGAATTATTATGCATTTTTAAATCAGTAAACTGGAATCACAATTTTGTTTGGAAATTGCCAAATAAATGGAATTAACCTGAGAACTTAATTGAACAAATTATCCAGTTATTCAGGTTACTAAATATTTTAAGTAGAAAAGTTTTTGCTAGAAGACCTAAATATCTTTGATACTGATTGCATTTTAGAACTGCTAAAACTTATTGAAAACCATTATTTCAGACTGAGGGAGAATAGGGAAAAATACTGAAGTAATTAGTTCCTTATGAATGGCTATTGAATTGATCTGGAACTTTAGCTTTACTGAGCCTTATCACTGAAGTATTTCAGAAATGAAGCATCAATCATGATTTTTTTCCTTATTTAAAAAAATCAAAAGAAATGTTAAATGCCATTTTAAAGACCAGTATTTATGTCTAAGTAAACTATTATCAGATCAGCAATATTATGTACAGTTTTTAAAGTATCAGAAATACATGTGCACATCTAACATCAGATCTCATATTTTGCCTGGGCAATTACTAAGTTCTGTCAAACATACTTCCTTGTCTGAAAGTTTTATTAATTTTTTTAGATTCTAGACACAATTTATCAAATAAATTTAGTGCTACAAGTCAAAGAAACAATAGGTGTAATTTTGCAGGTTTTCTTTTTCTTTCTTTCTAATTCTTTTCCCCCAAAAGTAGTTTTATTTATTTATTCAACTATCTATCCATCCATTCATTTTTGCTTTCAATGCTTTTTTGAGCTGATGAAAAGAAAGTCAACAGATTATTTTGACAAACAAACAAAACAAAGTTCTAATAGTTCAACTTCAAATAGAAGGTATTTTCACTCCTGCCTGGGAAATTGCAGATTTGTAGATGCAGGTCAGACTGGTTAACATTCCAAACATGTTCTTCCCAAACAGCAGATGTTTGAATCCTTGGCAGATTCCCATTTAAGTAGAATTTTAGGAATTTAGGTTCACTCCTTCTGATGTAAACAAATAATTTAGCAGCATATCTGGATTTTATTGTGGTTCTATTTTTTCTACAAGAACTCATGGTAGCATGTAAGCTTCCAATTTTATTCTTTACTATAGCCCTGTTAGATAAATCAAGCTGAGATGCAATGACTAAATGACAGAATAGTAGAGTTGGAAGGGACCTTGGAAGTCTTCTAGTCCAAACCCCTGCTCAAGTAGGAGACCCTATACCACTTCAGACAAATGGCTGACCAGCCTCTTCTGAAATGTCTCTAGTGATGGAGCACCCATAAGGCAAGCTGCTCCACTGGTTAATTGTTCTCATTGTAAGGAAATTTCTCCTTAGTTCTAGGTTGTTTCTCTCCTTGATTAGTTTCCATCCATTGTTTCTTGTCTTGCCTTCTGGTGCTTTGGAAAATAAGTTGAGCCTCTCTTCTTTGTGGCAGCCTCTCAAATATTGAAACACTGCTATCGTATCACCCAAGTGTTTATTTTCACTAGACTAGACCAATCCAATTCCTGCAACCATTCTTCATATGTTTCATATGTTTTCTAATCATCTTTGTTCTTTTCTTCACTCTTTCCAGAGTCTCAATATATTGTTTTTAAACAATATGGGTGCAGTATTTTAAGTGTGGTCTTACTTAGGCTTTATAAAGTGGTACTAACACTTCATGTGATCTTGATTCTATCCTTCTGTTAACGCAACCTAGGATTGCATTGGCTTTCTTGGCTGCTGCTGCATACTGACAGCTCATATTTGATTGCCCACTAGGACTGCAGGATTCCTCTTGCCGTTACTGCTATTGAGCCAGCCTAATTTATACCTGTACATTTTTCTTGCCTAAGCGTAAAACCTTACTTTTCTTTACATTGAATTTCACTTTGTTAAATAGTGTTCAGGTCTGTTGCAATCCATCTGGATCTTGAACATATCTTCTAAATCAGTGGTGTCAAACTGCCGGCCCACGGGCTGGATGCATCATAGTGAAACTACGCCCACCCCATTGCTGGCAATGGCAAAGAAGTCACAATACATCACGATATGTCACATGACATTGCGAGTTTGACACCCCTGTTCTAAATCATTTATAAAGATATCGAAGAGTACTGGGCTTAAAAACAGAACCTTGGAGTATCCCACTGCTTACTTCCCTCCATGTAGATATAGTTCCATTGAGGACTACAGATTGAGCGCAGTTTGTCAGCCAGTTACAAATCCATCTGATGCTGTCTATCCCACATTTTTTTTTAGCTTACCAAGAAGTAGGTTGTAGTTTACTTTGTCACATCCTTACTGAAATCTAAGTATACTATGTCCACTGCATTTCACTGGTCCACTAATTTAGTCACTTTGTCAAAGAATGAAATAAGATTTGTTTGGCGTGATCTGTATTTGACAAACATTTCTTAGTTTCTGTTATAACTTTGCTTATATTCATATTATATTCGTGATTTCTATTCCCGTTGACAATGGCAGCAAGAGCAGATGGTAAAAAGGTGGCAGCAATGGAAATAAAGCCTTCGTGCTTTGATTAGTTAGGCTGACATCAAGTGGCAAATCGGGAATTCACAGTCAACACTACAGAAGGTCCTGCCGAAAGAAAATGATGTTCTTTCACTGTAAGCAGGTTAGACCTCCTTAATTCATTTCAGAGAATGCCATTTAAATTGCCTTTAGAATACTGCCTTTCAAATCACATTCTTCCACACATGCACCCAGACTCACAAAAACACAGTTCTTCTCCTGCAGCCAGCCTTTGAAATGGAAAATTTATATTCTGTTGAAAGGGTTGGTGTTATAGTAAACAGCTAGTGCCATCATTCTGCTAGTATTTAGACTGCAATTAAAACTAAACCTCACACAGACATGCTGTTTGCAATAGGCCTGCTCCCTTGGCCTCTCCTTGACTGTTATTATATACTTCCCCCCCCCTCTTGCCCTTCTGCCAAAACTATCCCCTCTTCTTTTCCATCAAGCATGCGAAGTTGGGGATCTTGCAAACAATTATATAACATGTGAGTTGGTGGATTGTTTAGGCACAGCACTGCAAGAATGTATCGGGAAGGCCAAAACAGCATCTTGTGCTTAAATTCCTTGAGATCAATGAGGTCATTTTCTCATCGTCTTCTCCTCTTTTCTGTATTTGCCACAGACATGTACGCCTCTAACAACACCCTCTTTCATATTAGAAATGGAAACACATCCTCTGCAGGAATTTTCCACTTAATAGCTTGTGCTTTCCTACCAGGGGCCTCAGCACACCAGCACTGCAATGCTGTATTTTTTTCCACTGCAGCCTGACATTTTGCAGTTTGCACAATAAGCCGTATTCAGTCATTGCAGATTTTTAAAAACACATCCCCGTTGGCACAGAGGACATAGCTAGACTGAAGCATATTTTGAGAAAGATCTCTTTGCAGAAAGCATTGTCAGATGGTAATAGTCTTTTATAGCACTTTCTTTAACTCCCACCTTTCAGACATAAATATCAAGATACAGTCCCCCCCCCTTTGTGCCTTGCTTTTTCAGCAAGCATGAAAAGGCATTTCTACGTTCCAGAGCTGACTGTAATTGTTTGCCTTGAATTATATCCTTTATATCACATGTGCAAACTGTACATCACAGCCTGAAATTATGATAAGGGAGAACATAGATTGCTTATAATCTCAGCAATAAACAAAAATAAAAACTAGCTTTCAAATATGTTGAACAGCCTGTCTGGAAGTCATGGCATCTGCAAGGCCATTTGCTTTTAAATGCAGTGTTATAGGATCTCACCAAAAAAATCTGAATTGGTGAAGCAAATCATTGAAATTGTTTCATTAGGAGGACTAGGTCATAAAAACAATGATATATCAACTTTTTCTTCCTCCTGTCTCTCCTCCTCCTCCTCCTCCTCCTCCTCCTCCTCACCTGGATGCTGGTTTGTCTATATTTACTTTGCTTTTTCTGGCATTCTTAAATCATATGTCAGGGAACATGGCTATATTTACTGATAGAGCAGAAGGTTTCACTCTCTGGAATGGTGGAATCTTCTGACAGAAAGAAGATCCCATGCCATATTGGCTGGCATTTGGATAGAAATCAAATCAAGATTTAGGAGAAGAGGTACAAGAAAAGGAGGAAATGGGAAAGTAGTAATGAAGAAGCTAGAAGATGGGCAAGACTCTGTGTGTGTGCATGAATGATTGATGGTTTGCAGGACACCTAGGGTATTTCTTTCAGGGGGTATTACTTCCACTGTTAGCCAAGAACAAGGACTGGGCTGGGGGGAGTGGCAAGAGTTGACAGCGTTCTGTTGATCAAAGGGACATTGCACTGAACACCTTCCTAGCTATTTTTTATTAGAAAGACAGGAGGGCTTTGCTATTCTAACAAGGAAAGGGGGATTAAAGATCAAAAATAGAAAAGACAGAATTGTATGGCCTTTTTGTGTGTATATATTTGTTTATGTGTATGTACACATATATAAGCTATATATCAAAAAGGGGGAAAGAAAATACAATATTTTCCCTATGAGTTACATCAACTTCCTATTTTTAGTGGTCAAGATTTCTGATTAGGAATAACTAAAGCAAACATTCTCTATGTCTGTGTGTTCATGTGCATATTTAAATGTAAAGATCTTGTCCCCCCTGTGGGGAACTTGGTTGTTTATAAAACCATCTTTTAGCCTGATTAACCTAGGAAATAAAGTTTAAATGCACTGCTGGGATTCTATTAGGATCATTCATTCACACAGACAACATGGAGAGGTATTCAAAATGCACTTCAAACAGCATGGTTAGATTTTGTGCTGCAAGAATGATGATCTACTACAGGACAGATACGAAATATTCTTTCTATATAATTTCTTATATCTCTAGAAAAATTACATATTATAACTCTATAGCCTCATATAACAGAACCCTGATGATTCTTCCTCTTTTACAAAACAGATTATTGGAGTTACAAAAATACAAAGATTTTTTTCCTTCCCCCAAATTAATATTGAACTATATTAGGAAAAATCAAATCTGAAAAAATGGGACAGATGTTTTGTTTTAGAAATAGATTGCAGTTGTCTATGTTTATGTCACTTTCAAAGCATGAATTGCTTTGGCTCCTGAAATTATACCAGTCCAACTATTTCAACAAGTGACTAAATTGTCATTTCTTCTTAAACAAAGCACAAGACCAGAAGCTATTTTACAGCAAGTAAGATGGAAAAAAGGAATACTTATCCCTGCTTTTCAGAATTTTTTAAAAAATCCCTCCTTTCTTTTCTGTGACTGTATTTAGTCAGGATTAATTAGTCAAGATATAACTTTAATATGGATTGATTAATAGTATAGTCAGGTAAATTTAAACTGTTTTCTGGTAAAGGTGACCTTTAAATGCTAATATATATTATTTTCATTGATTTACAAACATGGTAAGCCAGTCCTTTTACATCTGGAGGTTTCTTGATTATTTTCTTAAGAGGATCCTATTCACTGTTATCAGTGTTCTGAATTCCAGTATTCATGTTATTATTTATTTTACTACTTGTAATTTTTACTGAATTAATTTTCTGGAACTCAGAACTGAGGTGTCTCAAAGGTGCTTTTTTCTTCAAAAGGCAATTAGACTATTTTTTCCTTTAGGAAAAATAAGAAAATGTTTTGCTTCATTTTGAAAAAAACATTTTCTTCTTCTTCCTTAAGGAAAAAACAGTCCAGTTGCCTTTAAAAACAAAAACAAAAACAAAACCTTTAAGACAACTATGACCTGAATGACTGAGAAACTCCATGGACAGAGCTGAAGTGGTAATCAGATTAATACAAGCTCTAGATTTTGAATGTAGGAAGACAGTGGGGGACCACCTGGAGGATGGCTTTGGACCACCAATAGTCTGAACGGCACTTTGAGTAGTTTAGCATTGTTTGGACGATCAATGTAACCCCACAACAGCGCCTCTTCATGTAGAACTGGATGGATGAATAATAATTCATTAAATGTGTATATCCCACAACTTTCACTGAATGCTTTTAGTTTCTACACACATAATGAAGAGAACCTGGCCTTCTGTGAATGTATGTGTTCACCATAAAATGATATCCATACAGTTCTACATGAAGAGAAGCTATTGTGGATTTATATTGTTCGTCCAAACAATGTCATTTTTTAAAAAAAAAATTGTTTTTTTGTTTTCTTTTCAAACAAAATGCATCTACAGACTATGCTAAACTCTACACAAAAAATTCTAAATAATTTCATTATAAGATATGATGAAGAATATCCCACTGAATATCTTTTCTTACTTATATTTTGTTGTTCTGATCCAACTTTTATGGTAAAGTATTGCCAGTAGGCAAAGGGTAAGATATAAAACAAAGCAACAGCATATGCAGTATATAAATCATATCACTTTGTTGGTTTTTGGGCTTGTCTGAATTTTTGTAGCCTAGATCCAGTAGCTCTAGTGGGTTCAGACCTCTCTATTTGTGGTATCTTTTTTAATGAGCTGCAGATTTGTTGGTGTTCAAATTGCCTTATTTTGTTGCAATTTTTTATGTTCCCTCTCTGGAAATTTAAAATGAACTAATTCAGGGAAATGTCTAAAACAAGGGTGTCAAACTTGATCGCATCACGTGACGTATTGCGATGTATTGTGACTTTTTTGCCTTTGCAGAGCTGGGCTGGGTGTAGCCTGTGGGCTGCCAGTTTGACACCCCTGATCTAAGACATACCTCATTACGGATTCAGGTGTTTTTTTTTTAACTTTTCACATTTCCCCTTTTTATTCTAATTTTCTTGTTTAGAGATCATGACCTGGAAATTCCTACAAACATCTGCAGTATGCAACTGTATTATATGCTATATGGATGGCCACAGGTTTTTCACCTTATATTCAGCCTGCACCTGCAGATAGATAAATTAACATAATAAAATTCCTATTAATTCTATATTATAGAAAGTAAACACGTGCCATAACATAGTGACATTTTGTTCTTTTTTTCCAGGGTTAGTAATTAAATCCTGAAGAATGTGCTAATTATCATTTTTGATGTATCCTTCACTCTTCAATTTATTCAGTCGGTCAATTGATAGCTTGTCATAAAATATCACAATTTTCTCCAGCACCAGAATTCTGGAGTCTGTAAAGGCCCAAAATTGGAACTCAGGGTATCATATAATATAAAGACAATAGGCTACCCATGCCTGATTTAAACAACCACTGAGCATTGCTCAATCTTGCAAATATAATTACTCCCCTTGTTCTGATTCTGAAGAGTATACTAGTTAGACCCAAACCATCAATGATAGCAGATTTCAGCTTTTAAACTCAGGCATGAGCCAGTGATTTCTAAACTCAGCGCTCTTTCACTCAAACATCATGTATTATCATGCATGCATACCTTCCATGTCAGGAATAGGATCTGAATAGGATATTGGATGCTGCTACAGTAATGATTATTAAATATCATTGCAAATCAAAGTGAGGGATGGATAATTTAGACCATCTTCAATTTTCTTTCCATTCCATTTTCTCAACTATATCTGCAGAACTAAACCCATTTCTGGGAGAGTAATGTGACTGAAAATATTGGAAAAAAGTATTGCCTCAAAATGATCAGAGGTGAATAAGTTTGTCCTTGAATGTTGAGAACAGCTTCAAATCGGATCAATTCCTTTTCAAATTTCCAATGTGACCTCAATCAGGCCTGATTTACATATGTCTAGTTTCTATATACGAAAAAACTTTACGTATAACGCACTGGATTATCCAGTGAATCCTTTGGAACAATCTGCAGAGAAACTTGATCTGCACAGGCTTGCCTAGAAGAATTTATATACAAATTACTCAATAGGTTTTACAAAGTACAGTGCTGTCAGGTTTTGGCAAGCATGCTTATTTTCTGAAGGGGGGCATAAACAGAATATAGTGAACAATACTTTTAAAATTGTTAATGAAAGAAAGTCAGTAAAAGTGAAGAAGATACAGTATTAGCTCCAAGAGTTTTCTAGGCATCACTTATCAAAAATAAACAAAGTAGACTTTGAAAAAAATGGGATGAAGTATTGCAGAGATGGATAAACTGTTTGTATCTTAATTGTGAAAAGCTAAGGATCATTCTGTCCCAAAAAAGAACCAAAGTAATACAGTATTTAGGATAATATACCAGGCCTGGAAGTCTCAAATGCAAATATTCCTTTGTTTATTTGTTTGTCAAATTTATATAACCATCTAATAAGTAAGTGACTCTGGGCAGTTTACAGCAAAGCTAAACAACAATTAGTTAATACATATGAAACAATTGTTATTATTGCTATTGCTATTATTATTATTATTATTATTATTATCATCATCATCATCATCATCATCATCATCATTATTATTTAAGATTGAATCTCCAATTTGATTCACAGTCTAGGATTGGTAAAAATGTAATAGTTCAAGTCCTAACCAAGGAATTTTGTATTATTATTATTATTATTATTATTATTATTATTATTATTATTATTATTATTATTATTTACACAAAACTCTGAAACCACAGCTGCCAGTTATTTAGCTGGTGGTCACCTTCACGTGATCAAGTTCTTCCTAAGAACCTAGGATGATGTAAGGTATTGCAATGTATAGTATATGTGTGTAAGCAAAGAGTGTGGCCTTTTGTAATTTTCAATTACTTTATTGGTGGCACAAGATAATTTTTACAGATATTCCAGTGAATCATTTTTCTTTAGTTTTGGCCTTGATTGCATTAGTTTGAATAGCTTAATCTTGAACAATTCAAAATCAAGCCTTCAGTTTCTTTTTTTAATATTCCAATTGTAAGCCATTGCCAGATTTTATATTTATCCATTTTCCTTTGATCTTTTGTAGAAATTGACAATGTAATGCTTTTTTATTACCAGAATTCTCTTCATTTTAAAAACTATATTATTTTAATATTCATGTTTTGTTCCCTGCACATTCAGCAAATTCTAATTTTAACTTGCATCAAATGAATGTTCTTGGCTTTCTTTTATGCAACCAGCCATTGTATGCTTTTCTTGTTTGAGAGTTTGTTTGACTTAAAGTAAACTTCTACCTTCATTTCTATGGGGCAGTATAATTTATCAATATCACTATGAGAATGTAATACATAGTGAATAGTAATTAGAGTTTTTGTTTTTGGGTCCAAACTGTCCTCTTAAGCTTGTGACAATTAATAATTTTAGCAATGTATCCTATATCAGATATGGCTCAAGTATTGATGGCTTTAGTAGTGTTTCTATCATTCAGTGTTGTCTTTAGCACTTTTCTTACCCTTTGGATATATTCTTTACTAATCACATTTTTAACTTTCTTATGCTTAATATATGCTTAATTATGCTTAATATTATCCAACCATAAAATGCCGAGACATCTGTAGGCATCATCCTGATGGTTTGGCCATTCATCATTTCTACCCATTATTGTTTGTGATTTTATCCAAATTTATTGCTGTAGCACATTTCTCTAGGCTAAATTCCATTGCTATATTTGTGCTAAAAAAATCTTACATTATTTGTCAATGATATGATTTCAATTTCTGATTTTTCATAAAGCTTCAGATTATCCATATAAAGTAAATGTGAGATTTTATTAAAATGTTTTGCTGTTGATAGCCAAGATTTGTTTTCTTCAAAATTACTAAAAGTGAGAACATAGTAATGACAAATAATAAGGGTGATAGTCTCTCTTTCCCCACATTTTTAGGACTCTGAGCCATAGCAAAACTTTTCAATGGCTACATATAGCCTGAAAACTCAAGCTGTGCATATATCCTCTAGAACAATCGTGAGAATATTGGGCAGGTCAGCTGGTTGATCAGCTTCTTCAAAAACTGGCCAAGATACATTCAATACAAAAGTATTTTGCTAAAACAAAAAACCCTGAATAGACTGTGAGAAGCAAACATAATTGTCAAACAGCTTACATCTGTTCCTCATACCTTTATATGTTTGTAACACCTTCAGTATTTTATTTTCCACAAGCTGAGTTTATTTCCAGTAGCAAAATCCAGCAATTGAATCAGTAATGCCAGGAAAAAAAAGGAAGGGTAGCTGATGAAGTTCAAAGCACATTACTAATTTCTTGGTTTTCCCACGAAGACTCCTTCTTTCCTATACATAAGATGACGCCATCAAACCAAGTTATGAGAACTGAATTTTTCCCATGTCATATGTCATTCCAGTTTAAGTATTTTGGCAGAAAATAATATCGAAAGAAAAAAAAGTGCACTTGTTTTATGGATGTTTCCTTGTGAAGGCATGACTAGCTCTTTCAGATGAGAGCTGATAAGGAAGTAACAGTGTTTACATGGCATATCTAAAAAACACAATATTAACTTCCCTGGAATCTCTCTCTGGGCTTCTCCTCCCTATTTTTTCCTGTGAATGATTTCATCATGTACAATTCCATCCTTTTTACTAGCTTGATTAGAAACATGTTTTTGTACCACTACTATTACTATTACTCCCCCTCTGTGTCCCCTGTTCTACATTCCCACCCAGCTTATGTTATGAGTCATAATAAATATATGCATTTAAATTAATACAAATTCGTCTTGCTCCTGTCCTTCACCTTGCTACATACAGTATATCCACCCATGCACTCTTTGTAACCTCATTTCATTAGACTTTTCCCTCTTGCTTCCCATAAGCATTTTACATTTATATCTTCATAATATAAATCATAACTACACTGGAGTACTTCATTTTGATGGCAGAATTGCTGCCATATTCATTTAATGTAATCAGACCCAAGAGATACAAAAGAGCAAAGCAAACTAGATGTTGGCTTACTGGTGAATGGAGGGTACAAAGTCCATTTTTACCATGAGTTCACACATGAGTTCATCCTCTGACAAACATTCATTGCAAAAATCATCTTACTGTGAATAATGGCTTAGTTGATAGCAAAGAAGGAAGTTATGCATAAGCTGAAAAGATTAAAAAAAAGAGTAGCATTTGTCATATGTTGTGTTAAAAAAAATGCTGAACAAAATGTGTCCACAAACGTTGACCAATAACTAAATCTATAGCAACTTTGAATGAAAAATGAGAATGTTTTTATAGATTTATTGAAGCATTTAATGATACCAAAAAGAAAATTATAACTCTTTTAAAACAGACTTCCTTGGTATGAGTTCAAAAATTGTTTGGGAAAAAAAGAGATAGTTTTAAACAAAGCTCCTGGTTTCAATTGGGTCTTACTAATTTATTACATGATTATTTCTAGATAATTCTTCTATAGTCTACCATTACAGCCACATTATTCATTCCCAATTGGTTTGTTCATTTATTTATTTATTTATTTATTTGTTTGTTTGTTTGTTTGTTTGTTTGTTTGTTTAATTTTAAGGCTGCCTGATTTCAAAAAGATTTGGCTTACAATATTCTAATACATTATTTGAAAGCACAGCTAAAAATGAGGCTACCCAAAGAAAATAACATTACAAAACCATCACGAACATCCTAACCGTAAATTTGGAAAGGGAAATATTCTACTTCTACTCAAATTAAGGCAGACATATAGAGATTGTCTCAAAGGTGCTTTTTCAAGAGGCAACTGGAGTTTCTTGTTTTTCTCTGAAGATGTTTAGCTTCTCATCCAAGAAGCTTTTTCAGCTCAGAGCTGAAGAAGCTTCTTGGATGAGAAGCAAAACATCTTCAAGGAAAAACAAAAAAAGTCCAGTTGCCTCTTGAAAAGCACCTTTGGGGCAACCATAACCTGGATGACTGAGAATCTCCATAGATACATATAGAGACTGTTCAAGTCAGCCTTCCACGTTGATATTCCTAAATATTTTGGACTGCATTCTTCATCTGCTGTAGTCAACATGGTTTCAGAATAGATTAAAAAGTGCATCTCAAAACATTTAAAGAACCCCAGTTTCAGTTCCTTGTGAATGACTTGAAGTGCCCCATGTGGTTTTTGAATTGATTGTAATGAGTGTTTGAAAATCCTGCTTTCAAAGAAGGTGAATAACATTCTAAATTAATTTGTAGGAAGCAAGAATTCCTTATAAATATAAAACGTACTTCATCAATCACCATGTATTAAATGTTTGCATAATGCTTTCCTTCACTAATTTGTAATCAGATTGTTGTAGGATACTTTATCACATGCTTTGCTGCAATCAAGAGACAATATATCTAGAACATTCCTTTAATCTTGTGAGGAAGGTATCTACTCAAAATATGAAAGGATGGAGAATGAGAGTATCTATCTGTCTGTCTATCTATCGATTATCTATTTAATTAATAAAATTTATATAGCTGCTCAAGTTACCCACAATGACTCCAAGTGGATTACAGAAATAAAATCCCAAATACAAAATACAGTAAACAATCACATAAACCATTTGATGGGCTCAGTATCATTTTGTATTTCCCAGCACCACTGGCAAAACCATGGGAATGATGTTCTGCAGGAAGAGAGCCACCATGGAATCTAAAGGATGCCAAAATCATATTCCTCTCCCCCCCAAAAAATTATCTTCAATAAGAATACAAAGATAATAACTAGAAATAAAATATTTATTCCCAAGGCCAATCTGTGATGGAACTGGAGGGGGAAATAAATAAAAAACCCTCAGCTTTGAGTCATCACTATGCAATCAGTGGTACAGGAGGCAATCTTCTTAAATTTTCACAGCATTTATCAGTTATGCAGAGTGAATTTTCATCAGGCAAGATTCTGTCTGTTCATCTAAACAGACAGATTCTTGCCTGACTAAAAACAAGAGACTGTGCCATCCTAAACTGGATAGGGGAAGAAGGAAAAAGTTTGGGGTAGCCATACTTTAGAATGTTTCAGAGTTTAACTATTAAGTTAGAAGGTTATAGATTTAATCTGGCAAAACTCTGTCTAGTAGGTGTTAACAAGTAAAGAACTGGAGAGAATCATAAACCTTAGAAAAAAACCTGATCTTCCTGGATTATAAACACTTATTGAACTTTGACTCTAAAGCTGTTTGCAGAGAAAGGAAAACTTTGATTTTTGGCTATCATGGAACACCAGAGATCTGCAGAAATAACATATCAAGAAAAAACAAATACTTTCCAGGAGGAAATGTATGCTATGCTGCGACTAATACAAATGACAATGACTTCAAACCATGAGGAAATTAAAAACAACTTTGAAAATATAAATGAATACATCTTCAATTTAACCTCAGAACAAAAAAACTCTCCAAAAATAAAAAAAGAGAGTGATCAAATAAAGCAGACAATTGAACATAACCCAGAGGAAAGAGATTTAAAGATGGAACCCAGCAATGGAAAGAATTATGACTTAACCCAGGTGGAGAAAAACTTGCAGGGAATATCGGACATGGAAAAGATAACCTACACTTTAAGATTGCAAAATAAGTCTGAGGACAAAAAAGATTCAACAAAATGGATTATAGAGCTGTCAGGAGAATTACAAGAACTTGAGAAACAAAAAATGATAAGATAAATTAAGAGAGAAAGAAAGAAAATATTTTCAATGAATATGAAGGGGCGAAACATTCCTATAGAAACATCTTACTTGACTTGTCTCTTGCACCTACAACAACATCTACAAGACTATGGGAAGACCTTCTGGTTCAGCAGAGCATACTGATTAGGAAAGATGTTTGGCAAAAAAAAAAAAGGCTAAAGTTAGAATTAAGAAATTAGATGATGGCATTTATCAGATGGAATATCTAAAGTTTAAACACCTGTTTGAATATGGCTAAATAAATTAAAAAATTCTGGATATAAATTAATTTTAGTTTAAGAGGAATGGGCCCCTCAAGTAACATAGTATTTTTTTTATGATATGAGAAATATAAAAATGTTGGGATGGTTTATATGAGGGAAATGTTTTAGATACTTAAGTGTAATTGATTTTGAGAAAACTTCAATCGATAAGAATGTTTTGAATAGATTTAAAAGATTAAATGATTGGATTTATTAGATGAAATACTTAAAGATTAAACATTTGTTTGAATATGGTTAAAAAGAATAGAAAAATTCTGGATATAAATGTATTTTAGCGTAAGAGGGGACATGTTTCTCAAATAGTATACTATATTCTTCTCTTTTTTGTTTTTGTTTTAAGATATGAGAAATGTAAAATTGTTAGGATGGCTTGTATGAGGAAAAAGATTTAAATACTTAAGTGTAATTAACTCTGAGGAAATAGTAACTGGTAAGAATGTTTTGAACATTGCAGGCAAAACAAATCTAAATAAGAATTCTGAAAACAGGATTTATAACAAGGTAATTAAGATGATCAATTAGAAAAGAAGCTTTATATTGATGTGGTTGTTACTTGTAGAAATACTAGAAAAATGTTTATATTCAAAATATCAAAGAAATGTAGTGTTTTACAATACCATTATCACCCTTTAAGAACAGAAACACTTCTAAAAACTGGGATCCTATCACAATCTCCTTTTGGAGTATAGCTTCCAGAAGCTCTTTTACTAATTCTAAGTGCTATTGCTAATTGCCTACTCCTAAAATAAGGAAATGGCATTCCCACAACATGCACATTTTTTTTAATCATTGGAAATCAATTTCTTACAGTCTTCAGGGATAGGTTTATTATGCATTATAATTTGAAAATTAATTAGAAAGACCATTTCAGGTGTAGTGTGGCACACTAGATAGAGCAACTTTTCTCATTATGAACTCTGCTCTAAGAACATAAGGAACAGATGAGTGTAACCCAATATATACAAGTGACCCTGCTGCTTTAGGACAGTTGGCTTCCAAATGTGATTCAAGGTAGTAGTTGTCACCATTATGGTCCTCCAGGCATGTTATCCTTTATTTGTCTGTCTATCCAGCCAACATATATATATATATATATGGAGGGTACTGGTGTTATTTTTATATGCTTATAGATAGCTGCCTTAGTGTCTTCAGAAATGGGTGGCATATAAGCTAATTAAAACTCCCTTTAAGCTAATTAAGTAGGTAATACACTATTAAGCAAGAAGCAATGGGTGGAAACTAATCAAGGAGAGAAGCAATCTAGAACTAAGGAGAAACCTCCTGACAGTGGGAACAATTAACCAGTGGAACAACCTGCCTCCAGAAGCGGTGAATGCTCCAACACTGGAAGTTTTTAAGAAGAGACTGGACAGCCATTTGTCCAAAATGGTATAGGGTTTCCTGCCTGAGCAGGGGGTTGGACTAGATGACCTTCAAGGCCCCTTCCAACTTTACTATTATTATTATTATTATTATTATTATTATTATTATTATTATTATTATTATTATTATTATTATGTATTTAGTGCATACTGTTTATTTTCTTATGATCTATTTTACTGTTGTTATTTTCCCAATACATAATTATATAGTCTAAATAAATATGTGTGTGCTTGTATATTTGTGTGTATGTGTTTAAAAAGACTTGATAGTTTGTTCAGCTTTTGTAGACAATTAAACTGATTTAAAATCCAGCTCTACTAATAACTGATTGCATTATCTTTGTAATAAACAATTTGACAAGTTACTTTGGATCCTTCTTTTCTGTGGTGACTAAACATTACTGCCTGTCAATAGAATCCATTATAGATGTGTGGGTTTAAAAAGAAAAGAAAAGAAAAATATTGGAATAAGTTCTATTTATGATAGCAAACGTTTTGAACATCATCCACAACATTATTTCAAACTGTCTAACATCTCTTTCTTATAGGAAAAGAATTCACAGGAGAATGTAAGTGAGAAAGGAGGTTCCTTATTTTGTTATACTAGATCATTTATTGTTGAAGTTTGTTCACTTCAGCTTGAAAAAACATTCTTGCCTGTTTATTCCATGTAGACACTACAGTTTCTTTATGCCAAGCTGAATGTTTATAATTATAGAAAGTTTTTTAACCCTTCTGTAAAAAAGATGGTTCACTTCTGTGGTCCACTACTTAGAGGCCTTTGGATTTTACAAACCCCATTGAGTGCTGTGTTATGAACAGAAAAACAAAGTATGCCACTGACCTTTCCCATGACCTTGACACAAATTCCAATCTGCATTGATCAGAAGAAGGGAAATATGAATGGGATCTGTCCCTTCCTCCTTTTCACCGTGCCTCATTCATTTCAAAGTGACAGAGGCAGAACAGAAAAACCATAAGTTAGGAGTGAAAGGCCTTTTCTTAATAACAACATTCCCTTGGGGCCTCACATTCTTTTCTTTCTGCATTTGAAGAAGCCAAGTCATTTTGTTCAAATGCTATTTTTAACACAGCATTATTGACAATTTTAAGAAATTACATATTGTCCAAATAATGTTTTAAAAGGCTCATTTTAAGAATGATTTCTTTAAAAAAAAAGCTTTTAAACCTAATTATACAGTATAATTTGTTTACCTCCTTTTAAAATGATTAAAAATCTGTAGTGTACTATAGTTTATGAAAAACAAGAAAACAGCAGTTAATTTGGGGGAAAGTTACAAATTCACTAAATAAATAGATAAACTAAAAATCTTAAACCACCTTAGGACAATATCAAATTATAAACAAGTTTGTTGTATTGAAAATTTCCTTACCTTTAAAAAACTAGCTCTTCAAAAGGGGGAAGTCTTTTGAAATTTTAAAAAAAGAGGTATATTATCTCACATATCACTTCTTTTAGAAGCTGAACTAATCTCCATGGCTGTTAGGTTAGCTAAGAATAAAGCCCTGTACAAATCTAATCCAAAATAAACCATAGTGAATTTAATGGGGCTTAGTCCCAGGTTATTTTGCACCCAGCATTGCAAACTAAAAGCAAGATAGTGTTAATGAATCATAATTCCAGCCATGGAAAATGTTTGCATCTGTCAATAGAAAGGCTGTATCTCTTAGCAGTTAGTATATGACAATTCACTGGAGGAGTGGTGAAAAAAAACAAATAGTTTAATTGCTTTGGGGAGTCCAAAGGGAATCCAAATATAGTTTAGTAATGTAATTGTGTTAATATCATCTATTTCTGGCCCTGGCTTCGGATGCTACATTTCTCATCTCTTATCTTGGGACTACATTTTTATTTTTATTTTATTTTTTCTGAGAGCAGAACTAATAACATCTCTCTGCCCCCCCCCCCCATTTTTTAATGCATCCAGTACAAATACACTGATCATCCAGAATATAAATGAAGTTAATTACTCTGCTCTTCCATTGTATTTCCTTTAGTCAGATTTTTTTTTTCTGTCTCTGTCCTCCATAGCTTAACATTTCTGAAGGGAGTCAATACCTTCCCAGAGACTTCAGTGACTGCTCTTGCTTTAACAATTCCAGGGGCTCTCTATATCATCTTTGTTTGGTAAACATTTTCAATCATCTTGAAAGTCATAAAAAAAACCTGAAGCTTTATTGTAACAAAATACTTATTTGTCTCTTTAAGTGCTTGTCTGTAATTCAGTTTAATGTGGCTGCACTTCTTCATGGCTTCTCCTTGCCTAGAGGATGGTTTGAATCGATTTAGTCATTGTGCTAGTCTCAGTAACAAAGTACCACATAAAACACAGACGATGAAAGGAGTAACTTTCCTCAGAGGGGGGAAAAAGCACATTTATCAATGAAAATAAATTTTGTATGCCAGGTACATCTTTGAAAGGTGGAAAATAGCACTAAATAGAAAAGATTGTGAAAATTATAGATGGATATAAATTCTTCAGGTAATCCTTTATTACCTGAAATAAATATGTAAAAAGTATTGGTTAAAAAAGCTTACATAACTATATCTGCTGAATACCCTCTGTTCAATATGCAGATCACTTAATCTAATTAAGATTTTTTGACATATGCCTGAGAGTGCAATATCTCTCATTTTAGAATAATGAACCATTGGGAAAAATCTAATAAATGTCAACTTCTTAGCACTGCTTCTGATGCTGGACTTTGTGTTAAATTCTGATATCTGACATTTATATAAAATTGCTCTTTTCCCTTTTAAAAGAAATGGAAACAGCCACTGAAAGCATTATCAGAACCTACCTCTATGTTTTCTAAAGTATAATTATAGCTGATACATAACTGAATATAAAAAGGAAAAATATTTTCACTCATGTTTGGTTTCTAACTATTTACCTAGTATTAACATAGCTACCTGTCTACTTTTTTTTTATGGTAACTAAAGAGGAAGAGTGAGAAGGACAGAGGCACAGAAAACTCATTTTAGTCCTAAACTATTTACCCTTAACAGGGAAAACTAATCTTAGATACACAGAGAATGCACTAAACAACTTAGCTTTTAAAAATAAGTTCATTTTCATGTAAATTGGATATAAATGTGATCTACACAATGCACTCTCTTTTAGCACTATTTGTAGCTATAAGTCATTGAAATGAGAGAAATTCTTTTTTGAAAAAATGAGGTAAAATAATAAGCTGCTGAAACATTTTTCAGTTACTTTTTCTAGAAGAGCAGCAAGGAGAGAATATGCCTCTTCATATACAAGATTGTGATAAGGTGTCTCAATTCAATGATACTATGAGCAAAGCAACCTTCAGAGCTTCTATGTGAAGCAATGCCATACCATGCCAAAACAATCAGCCTGCTTCACTTTGCCTATCTCTGAAACTTTCTCTAGCACAGGGGTGTCAAACTCGCAACATCACGTGACGTGTCGTGACATATAGTGACTTTTTTGCCATTGCCAGCAATGGGGTGGGCACGGTTTTGTCATGATGCATCCGGCCTGTGGGCCAGCAGTTTGACACCCCTGCTCTAGCAGTTTCAGTACAGATGGGAAAAATTCTGCATCTGAAAGTCAAGATCCATTGTCAAGGCAACTTGCAACTGCCTGGTACACTAACCTTTTCTCTTTCTCACACACAAGTTTGTAAAACAGAAACTCACGTGTTGACCAAAATCCACAATGTGGTTAATAAATGCTTAATATATAGAAGGAAAGAACTAGATATGGTAGGAGGAAATGGACCTGACGAACTCATAATCTAGCCTGGCCTTTTGAAGACCTGACTTGTTGAATGGACTGTGAAGATTGTGAAGAGAGGGCTTTGCTTAAATGAAAGTTTGAACAAATCGTTCCCTTGAAACTGCTAGGGGAAGTTTGTGTTTCTAAGAGTGAAATGAAGGGGTTCACATTGTTTGGTTGCCTCTGCTTTGTGGTTTTCCACAAGCCTCTCCAGGACTTGTAGTAGCCAGAAGAAGTTCCTTGGAAATATCAGAAGAGACATCTCTGCAAGTGCTTATCAAAAGTCTCTTTCACATTTTCCAAATAGTTAGTAAAAAGAGGTTGTGAGGTTACACTAAGTGTGGTAAATTGTGTCATTTCTATATCCAAGGTGAACTGTAGTATCTTTGTTGCAGCTGTATCGTTGTACATTATAATCTTTGCACATTTTTCCTGATAGGGCTTTGTCTTTCAGTAGTGCATAACAATCTGCTTTAATATACTATGATCTTCTTTTTGCTGGGAATATTGTGCACACTAATTTTAATGTTTGCAAGTGGTTAAGAATTGATCTGGTTTGTCACTGGGTAATATCTGAAGGTATTCTGTTAGCAGATTTAATGATCCTACAGACACACTTTTTGCTTAATAGACCAGAGCACAATCTGGCATTCAGCTGTGCTCTGCAGATGTATTAGATGTCTATTCTAAGCAGGCAATTTCCCTCTACAAATTGCACCCAGAACAGTTTTATGAACCAGGATACATTAAGAAAACAGTTTTTTTTTTTGTTACATTGTTCTGTGACAATGTATAAAACACAGACTGTTGTCTTGGAATTAATTTGTTCCAAACATAGATAAGCATAATTATTATAATAATTCCATTTTTCCAGTTTTTCATTGTGCACATAATTCATACTATTTGCAAAATCACCTCATATTACTTGACATCACTTGCCCCTACGTCCCCTTGCCTAGATTAGAACACCATTACATATGTATGTATGTTACATCAGTAATATAAACCTCGTCCAGGTTTTATCACTGTTTTCATATACAGTAGTTTATAAAATTTATAGACTACTCCAATCTGTTATGAGAGTTTATCTAATGTAACAATAACAATATAATAAAAAAACAGAATGTATCATCAAAAACAATTTCAGTAAGTACTACTATTTGAGGATTTTGATAAGCACATTCTTCCTACCTGTAGACTTCTGTCCCTATTATTCTTGATCCTGTAACTGTTCCTTCCTCCCAAGTCCTATGACTGATCTCCTCAGCCAAGCCATCTCATAACAATAGTAGGTGGCTTGCCATTTTCTTGTCCCACCACTTGAGTCCCCTTGGTGGGAGTATCTGCTCTGCCTTCTTCCCTCCACTGAGCTCTCTTCTGGGTTTCCTTTTGTCTTTGTTTTGTGCTAGGGGTTCTTTATGCTCCCAAGTCCAGGCTTCATTGGCATTCATTAGCCATTTTGGATTTAAGGCAGGTGCAAGCTGCGACACGACAAAACCAATAAATATGGGCAGAAGCAGTTAATTTTCTTGCAATGATCATGGAACAGGAGAATAGGAATGGCTTGGATTTTTTATTAAATCCATGTTGTGACCCATGCCTATGACAAATAAAATGTTTATATAAAATTACAAGCAACATTAAAAGCATAGTCCTAGCAAAACTACTTGTAATAATTGATAAACAGAGCTGCTGGTGGGGGTGGATTTTTTGCCAATTTATAATCAACCATTTTAGAAAACGTGCAGAAATGTATTTAGTTATAATCATGTTAATCCTTTTTATATCCCAGTCCTACTGAGAGATAGATGACAGATAGAATGATAGATAGATAGATAGATAGATAGATAGATAGATAGATAGATAGATAGATAGATGAGAGAGAGAGAGAGCTGATATAATATTTTTCTGTGCAAAATAAGATACTTAAAATTTGTGATTATGAGTACAAATTTCAGACTAAAGATGGGGGTAATATACATAAGATAATATTTTTATCTCATTACTTGACCACAGGAAGACTAATTTACATATGTACATGTATGTATGTATGTATACATATATACATATATTATATATACATATATTATATATACATATATTATATATACATATATACATGTACATATATATATATATACACACATACATATACATACATATATATCCAAATTTCTTTTTCTGACAGAAAAAGAAATTTGGATATAAAAATATTTCGCAGTTGCGACTTGAGTCTGCTCTATGCCCCTAGTTGGGGGTGGCAAGGCAAGAGATATTGTAAAAAGAGTAAAACTGCAGTATGGCAGTTGAAAATGTCAAGGTGTTCACAATCAGACCGATCTGTCTGAACTCCCTACATACATATATATATACATACACATACACACACACATATATGTATGTATATATATATATACTTTTAAAGGCAACAAGTTATATAGATGTGCTGTTCAACAGTTTTTTTGCTTTCAAAACTCATGATGAAGGACCTATTGTTACAAACAAGTTAGTAAGATAATTATAGTACTTGAGATTTGTTTCCTTAGATACATAACAGAACCCAAACATTTTGGTTGCAATTTTGTGGCCATGGCTTCAGAGTTATATTTGATTAAAAATGCAGTGCTGCTGGATTGCTTCGAGCCAGGGAGTGCCTGATATCACTAAAAACTGCTTAGAAGTGTTACAAAGTATTATTACAACATACTCTATTTAAAGGGATATTTAATGTCAAATATAAACCCAACACCATATATCACTTGCAATATCTGTGGTGGCCTGAACAGAAAAAAATGCCTTATCTGGTATCAATCAAAAACTAAATTGGTGGCCTTAAAAAAAGGAAGAAAGAGAGAGAGAGAGAGAGAGAAATAAAAAGGGAAAAATATTAAGTACTTTAGAAAGCAAAGCTATTGGGTGCGGAAAGAGTAAGGTGCATATTTATCTTTCTTGCAGCAACCATTTAAAAGGTAACCTCAGCTGAAAGACTTCTTTCACTTGGTAAATTTTCCAAAGAAAATCAGTGTTAAAAGGATCCTTTGCTCTGAAGGATTCCAGAGCAAGGATAGATAACTCAAAGTAGAAAAAAACCCTTAGCAAATGTTGAGTAACTATTATGTATTCATCAAGGTATAATGGGTTTTTTAAAAATTCATCCTATGGCTTATTTTATTTGGATGTCAGGAGCTGTCCGCATATGCAAAATCTTAGAAACCACAGTTTTGGATATACCTAAAAGCTTGAAAAGTGGTATAAGCGACTGTTAATATATTCAGCTGTTATTCCTGACCTTAGACTAAGAACTCCCTTTCTTTTCCATTTACAATATCTATTAAATTGCTTCATTTTAATCTTAGACTATGTGTTTCTATGAGAGAGGTAGTGAGAACAAGAAAACACTTTAGCATGGTATGTCTGGAAGGTCAAGAAAAAAGATGTGGGACTGGGTGAGACATGCATAATTAATGGGTACTATTGTGCTTGCTAATACTGGAATTATTGCAAGTTCATGATGTCTGCCTTGCAGGAGAGGTGTTTTTTTTTTTTTTTTTTTACTCACAGTCACCTAATGCCACCAGTCACCACTCCATTTCTTAATTCCCTTTTAATCATCTTTGCTTGTGAAGCTCTAAATCCTTTTTTCCCGAACAATCCAGATTTCAAACTGTATAGGAATATTTTAAGTTATACTTTCAAGATCAATGATATTTTTACCAAAATCTTTCATTAATCTTTCATTAAAACTTTCAGGATTTAATAATTATTTTTATACATGTATTGTTTTATTTAATCATTGTACATACCCCAGAGTCACTTCATGTGATGTTGGTTGCCATTAAAAAAATTGATTATTGTGGTGGTTGCACAGCCAGTCAGATGTTAAACTGGATTTGGCATTTTTATCCACCTATTGAGTCATTCCCAAGGACCTAGGAGAAACAGACGTTGTTTGATGATGGGAAAGGTATTTTCACAGGATATAAACTGTTCTAGGAAAACCTCCTTTTGCAATTAACTGATGGACATTTTGTCAGTGCTTGTGGCGTTCAAGTGGTGCTCCGGTTACTTACTAAATATATAGGGAATGTTGCATGGGATAAAATCATATGAGATATGTGTTTATATGAAGTGTATATCATAATATAGACTGGATACAAAAAAAGCGTATAGTGAAGAAATATGTTCCCAAGACTTATATATGATACCAACTACTAGTATGGAGTGACACTGATTTGCACATCTTTAAGAAATGCATATTCTTAGACTTATTAATATTAATTAACAAATGGATTGTTTAATATGAGCTTGCTGTAGATGAAAAGAATGCTGCTAGTCTTATATAAAGTTGTGATCTATTTGGTGAATACCTTAACGAACTATACTTACATTTTGTTAATGATATTCTTCTGTTCAACAATGCTGAAAACTAACAAAGATGAATAACAAAAAGTCATGAATTGAAGATCAACAACAGTTTCTATATCTGTCAAAATATTGCCATGAAGGAACATGTAAGAAGAATATAAGAGGAAATTTGAGTATGGCTACATTGGAGAACATTTGGACATTTTCACGTTGCATTCAAAAGCAAAATACCAATCTGCTTAAATGGGAAACTGTTTAATGAGGATATAGCACCTGTGCTGGCATATGGTACCAAATCATCAGTGTTAAACACAAAAGCAATACAGAAGTTGAAAGTTACAGAAATAAGTAAGGAACAGCAAATGGTTCTTTAGATTAGCAAATACAATGTGACATAAAAAAAAGCTGTATGCATAGGTAGGTGTGTGTGTGTGTGTGTGTGGAGAGAGAGAGAGAGAGAGAGAGAGAGAGAGAGAGAGAGAGAGAGAGAGAGAGAGAGAGAGAGAGAAGGAGAGAGGGAGAGAGAGAGAGAGAGAGATATCTTCCAAAAGATAGGACTAGGCAACATAATGAAGACGATCGCTCACAGAATTGGCAGCTGGCTGGCAACACCATAGATAGATCAATGCTGGACAATAACAATCTTCCTTGGATACCAATTGACCTTAAAAGACTCATAAAACTTCAAATAAATACTGGGTGGATGATCAGATCAGTGTTAATTGGAAAAGACTTGCAGTGTGTCAAAGTAGTTGGAAGATAGCTGCAGAGGCAATTCCAATTCCTCCACTCTTTATGGTGACAGAAGACAATTCTTAGATGGAGTAATGATCCTTATAAGTATTCTGTACTTCTGATCTCTGGATTTTAGTAGTCACTTGCTTTGTTCATTACTCTAGAATGCCCAAAGGCAACATTAAGCTTTTGTGAGCACAATTTAACTGAGACCAACTACTCTACCTAACCTTGATCTCTCTAGCCAGCCCTTTCTGCCTAATCAATGTTTTACAGACAGTATATTTATAAT